>NC_089516.1:606133-711133 GCF_036850995.1 Saccopteryx leptura | reverse complement strand
GGGGAGGAGACACAGACACACACAGAGGGACGGCCGTGTGAGGACCCGAGGAGGAGACACAGACACACACGGAGGGACGGCCGTGTGAGGATCCGGGGAGGAGACACAGACACACACAGAGGGACGGCCGTGTGAGGACCCGGGGAGGAGACACAGACACGCACAGAGTGACGGCCGTGTGAGGACCCAGGGAGGAGACAGACACACACACAGAGGGACGGCCGTGTGAGGACCCGGGGAGGAGACACAGACACACACACAGAGGGACGGCCGTGTGAGGACCCGGGGAGGAGACGCAGACACACACAGAGGGACGGCCGTGTGAGGACCCGGGGAGGAGACACAGACACACACAGAGGGACGGCCGTGTGAGGACCCGGGGAGGAGACACAGACACACACAGAGGGACGGCCGTGTGAGGACCCGGGGAGGAGACACAGACACACACAGAGGGACGGCCGTGTGAGGACCCGGGGAGGAGACACAGACACACACAGAGGGACGGCCGTGTGAGGACCCGGGGAGGAGACACAGGCACACACAGAGGGACGGCCGTGTGAGGACCCGGGGAGGAGACACAGACACACACAGAGGGACGGCCGTGTGAGGACCCGGGGAGGAGACGGCCGTCTGCACGCCCAGGAGAGAGGCCTCAGGGGGACCAGCCCTGCCTGCACCCGGGTCTCAGACTCCAGCCCCCAGGAACCGGGGGACACACAGGTCTGTTGTGTAAGCTGCCCCACTGGGGGCCGTTTATTCTGTGAGCCTGTGTGGACGAAGACAGTCCCTGTTGGAGAAACCTGGCCCTTAAAACCCAGCTCCTAAAAAAACCAAAAAAATAAAAACGAGTGCAATGTTTTTCTCAACACGGCCCGGCCGGAGGACAGACTTTGCAGGCGGCCAGCTCAGCTGCGGGCCAGCCCCGGGCCCTGGGTGGGCGTCCTGGTCCGAGGAGGGAACAGGCGGAACACGGAGAAGCCCAGCCCAGTGACTCACCGAGACGTTCCAGGAACCAGAATCTGGGCTCCTGCTCGCTGACTCAGAGCCTCTCCCAACTTGGGGGGGCCAGAGAACAGCCAGCCCCTCCCCCCCCCCCGGGAGAAAAGGTCACGTGGAGAGTGAGCTTTGACAGACGGACGGACGGGGAGCCAGTCGGGGCTCCGAGACCGCTAGGGGCCGAGTCATTTATTTCTAATGTATGAATCTCGCACAGAACGGAGGAACATGGAGTAGGAAGGACCCACACGGAGGCTGAACTTCAGGGGTGTGTGTGTGTGAGGGGGGCAGACACTCCCCCTCCCAAGAGCAAGGCTTCCTGGGCTTCAGAATGTTGGAGTGTCTGAGGACAGAACCACAGAGCACTCCACGCGGGTATCTGCGTAAATATTGAACGCCTTCAAAAAAAACGACGAACAAATGTCAAACAGCACATGGCTATCATCATCATCATCATCATCATCATCATCATCATTTAAAATGAATCCATAGATTGATTGGTGGATGACAGGTGTTGAAAATGTACAGACTTCCAATTACAAAAGAATTCAGGCTTAGGATATAATGGACAGGGAGGGGGACGATAGTTAAAACGATATTATGTTATAGAGTTGCAACATGGTATCGTATCTGAAAGTTGCAAAGAGAGTAGATCTTAATAGCCTTCATCGTAAGAGAGAAATTTTGTAGCCATGTCAGGTGTTGGCTATTAACTAGAGTCATTGGGGTGATGGTTTTGGAACATACACATGTATTGAGATACAAACTAAAGAGCTTAAAGATGTCAGTTAGAGGTCAATGAAGCAAACAATCTGTTGCATTTTGTCAGCTGTGACTTTTTTTTTAAGTGAGAGAAGAGGAGAGAGAGAGAGAGACTCCTGCATGTGCCCTAACCAGGGTTCACCCAGCAAACCCCACCTGGGGCCGATGCTTGAGTACTGAGCTACTTTTAGTGCCTGAGACTGGTGCACTCCAAAAGAGCTATTCTCAGCGCCCAGGGCCATGCTCAAAGCAATTGAGCCGCTGCCTGTGACAAGGGAAGAGAGAGAGAGAAGGGGAAGATGGGGGAAGGGGGGAGAAGCAGATGGTCACCTCTCCTGTGTGCCCTGACTGGGGATCAAACTCAGGATATCCGCAGGCCGGGCCAATGTTCTATGGACGAAGCCACCAGCGAGGACCTCGGCTGTGACATTTTATACCCAGTCTCCCCTGCCAGAACCAGAGAGTGTCAGACGCCCTCAAGGTCCACTGACCTCATTGAGAAAAGTGTGCCCTGGACAAGGGCCTCATCTGTGGCTTGTATCGGAGGCGCCTTTCAATCTTGGCGTCACCCATGGCCCCAACATGCCTGTCATCCCTTTGAGAGAGATGAGCTGCCTAACGCAGGGATTCCCAACTCATTGCTCTCTCTCTCTCTGTCTCTGTCTCTCTTTCTCTCTCTCTGTTTCTTTGTCCCTGGACACAGCTATGTGGACAGCAGCCAGGGTCTTGAAGAGAGGGCAGAGGAGGAGCAGACAGTCATAGCAGAGAGGGCTCAGCAGACAAACACCAGCAGAGAGAGCGCCACGCCCAGGGCCCCAGGAAGAAGGGACCGTGGGGAACCCCAGCGGGAGCCCTGCTTATGATCCCCTAATCCACAGCCCGCCGCACCCCCCCCCCCCGGTACTGGGCATACCGTGTGAGTTTCCGTAGCCGTCGTAACCGGGCTGGTAGCCACCACCACCACCGCCGCCGCCTCCTGCAGGCGAGAAAGTTAGTTGAGGGGTGTTTCATCCGCAGAGCGTGGGGCTCATGGAAGGTGTCACCTGGGCCCGGGCGATGGCAGCAAAGCCATGCCCAAGGGTCACCCCAAAGAGTGCCTGAGAGGGCGGCTGGGCAGGGGACACCCGGCACGTTCCAGGGTGCCACCCCAAGTCGTGGCGTCCTGGTGGGAAAGGTCAAGCCAGGTCCTGCGGCCGTGGCTGTGGACGCCCCAAGTGTTGGGCAATTATTTAAATTCTCAGATGCCCCCCCGGACCTCCCCTGCACCTCCCTGCACCCTCACCACATACAGAGTCACCCCCACAGAGGTCCGCGGAGGGTCCTAACTGCGGGCGCTTTTTATGAAAGACGAGACATTTTAATTTCATTTTCTTTTTTGTCCTGGTCACTGTGGTTGCTAACCTTCAGGACGAAGCCCTACATTTATTTCCTGCCTTTGCCCATCGCAGAGACAGGGGACTGGGTGTGACCCGTTTGTGGGGACAGACATGCGTGCCCCTTTGGCACAGGGCATGGGCGGGCCCCTGAACTCGCCTACTGTGAAATCACAGAACGAAACAGAGTAGAAACGTCACACGCTACATTGAACGTGCACACGTGTGCATGCGTGTGTGTGAAGCTATAAATATATATGGATGTAGAGAGGCATGAAAATATAAAGATGCAGGATATGAAAAAAATCACACATATACAAAGGTGTATATATATAAAAATAAATGTATATGTAACATCAATATATACACATATATACATAAATGTATATGCAGCAATGTGTATATACGCTCATATAAACTATATGCAAATATAATATACACATATATAACATGTCACATACATACATATATGAAAGTATATACCATGTATATAGATAAACATGCACATATAAATATACACATATGAAGGTATATAATGCTATAATTTTATACTACTATACACACCTATAAACACATACACAAATATATACATGTTCCTATATAGAGATGTGTGCATATATATAAGTATATATATTATAAAATATAGAGAGACATGCATATGTAAAAAAATATATACACACATGCATAAATATATATGTATGTATATATAAAGGTACATAAGTATGTATCAAGATGTATTCTTATATATAAGTTACATGTTTTCCTTAATATTAGTTACATAATATTACTTATTATTATATATGTGCATAAATATATAAGCTGTATACTTATGTGTATATATTTGTAAATGTGTATGTGTATGAAAAGAATACATACTTACATAAGCATATATATATATTTATGAAGGTATGTATACAGGAGAATTGATATAAAAAGAATAGACTTTAAATGTTCACCACATCCAAAAGAAAATGATTGGTAATCACATGAGATTGCCCTAATTACTAATCATGTCAGCCGACCCCCAGTGGTGGTGATGTTGCAATATTTTAGATATGTGTCAAATCAGCATAGGGTACACCTTAAACCAGGGGTCGGGAACTTTTGTGGCTGAGAGAGCCACAAACGCCACATATTTTAAAATGTCATTCCGTGAGAGCCATACAACGACCCGTGTACGTGACACATTATCCAATAAATATTTGCTGTTGTCCCGGAGGACAGCTGTGATTGGCTCCAGCCACCCACAACCATGAACATGAGCGGTAGGAAATGAATGGATTGTAATCCATGAGAATGTTTTATATTTTTAACCTTATTATTATTTTTTTTATTAAAGATTTGTCTTTGAGCCAGATGCAGCCACCAAAAGAGTGACATTTGGCTCGTGAGCCATAGGTTCCCGACCCCTGCCTTAAACTTACACAATGGTACATGTCAATCGTTTCACAATGCACATAAACATTTTAAATGAGAGGTAGAGAGATACAGACATACACAGACGTCTCGATAAAGACAGGCGTGCACACCTGTATAGACAGGTGTGTATTTCAGTGTCTGTATAACGGTGTGCATGGACATACGCGTGTGCACACTTACACACACATGCGTTTATAGCAAGACAACGCGGCTTTAAATGGAATCGTCCAGGGAGAGACTGCAGGTCCGTCTCCCACAGGGGCGGCCCGTGCACCCAGGCTGGGGGGGAGTCTAAGCTCCCGACACCCTCCCCGGTCGGGTGGAGAAGCCCCCTCGCACATACCTGCAGGTGGTCTGGGCCTGGGCTGGTAGCCGCCACCTCCACCACCGCCGTCGCCATAGTAACCTGGGGGGTGGAGCACAGAATGGTTTTTGAAGAGCTCTCTGGACGGATGGACAGGGAGGACAGGGACGGCTGTCCTGGGCCCCCGGCTCACGTGAGGGACCCGTGGGCAGGAGCTGAGCTGAGAAACAGGCTCACACCTTCAGGCGCTTGTTGGGTGGCCCTGAGCCCAGGATGGGAGGTCGTGCCCTGAGCTCAGGACGGGAGGTCATGCCCTGAGGTCGTGCCCTAAGCTCAGGACGGGAGGTCGTGCCCTGAGCTCAGGATGGGAGGTCGTGCCCTGAGCCCAGGACGGGAGGTCGTGCCCTGAGCCCAGGACGGGAGGTCGTGCCCTGAGCTCAGGACTGGAGGTCGTGCCCTGACTTCAGGACGGGAGGTCGTGCCCTGAGCTCAGGATGGGAGGTTGTGCCCTGAGCTCAGGACGGGAGGTCGTGCCCTGAGCCCAGGACGGGAGGTCGTGCCCTAAGCCCAGGACGGAGGTCGTGCCCTAAGCCCAGGATGGGAGGTCGTGCCCTGAGCTCAGGATGGGAGGTCGTGCCCTGAGCTCAGGACGGGAGGTCGTGCCCTGAGCTCAGGACTCGGGAGGTCGTGCCCTGAGCTCAGGACGGAGGTCGTGCCCTGAGCCCAGGACAGAGGTCGTGCCCTGAGCTCAGAACGGGAGGTCGTGCCCTGAGCTCAGGACGGGAGGTCGTGCCCTGAGCTCAGGACGGGAGGTCGTGCCCTGAGCTCAGGACGGGAGGTCGTGCCTTGGAGATAAAGGTGGCCCTGATCCTGGGGACATATCTGAAGGCTGGGCAGTTGGACACCACGGAAGTTTTCGGACCCTAATCTGACGTCCAAGCAACGCCTTGGGGGGACCAGGGGAAGTCCCAGTGGCAGAGCAGGTGGGGGGGACACCCAACACGCCCCCACGTTTTCCAGGGCCCGTCTCCCCCACACGCTGCACAGTGACCAGCGACCGGGACTCTCCCACATCGAGGGGTGGTCTCAGCTGTGTGGGGCTCACGCATGTCTCGTGGGAGATACAGCAGGGGGACCCTGGGGAATGGGACCTCCCTGGCGCTCCCGTAAAGAGAAGCACAAGGCCCTGGCCGGTTGGCTCAGTGGTAGAGCGTCGGCCCGGCGTGTGGAAGTCCCGGGTTCGATTCCTGGCCAGGGCACACAGGAGAAGTGCCCATCTGCTTCTCCACCCTCCCCCTCTCCTTCCTCTCTGTCTCTCTCTTCCCCTCCCGCAGCCAAGGCTCCATTGGAGCAAAGTTGGCCCAGGTGCTGGGGATGGCTCTGTGGCCTCTGCCTCAGGTGCTAAAATGGCTCTGGTTGCAACAGAGCAACGCCCCAGATGGGCAGAGCATTGCCCCCTGGTGGGTGTGCCAGGTGGATCCCGGTTGGGCGCATGCGGGAGTCTGTCTGACTGCCTCCCCGTTTCCAGCTTCAGAAAAATACAAAAAAAAAAAAAAAAAAAAAATCAATGTCTAACCATGACATGGCACACTTGGAACTAATATAATATTAGAGGTCAACCATACTTTAATAAAAAAATCAATAAAATACAAGAAACACCCAAGCAGGTAACAAAAGACAGAGACAGAATCTCCTCGCTCAGTAAGAAGACAGGACGTCTTGGACACACGGCGCCTGTTTTCAGACCGTGTTAACCCAAAAGGAAACAAAATGTCTTTGCTTCCCATGGAACCCCCGGGGTCTGTCGGGGAGCCAACCAGAACCCTGAGCAGAAGATCATCTGAGAACTTCAAAGCGAAAGGCCTCCGTCCCGCCGACCGGAACGGAACCCCGAGATGACGCATTTGTACCCAGCCCTTCTGAAATTCACCCCTCGAATAGTCACGTCCCTCACTCACCTCCACCGTCGTGGGACCCGGGCTGTGGGCGGGGGGCTGGAGGCTTCGGTCTTGGGTAAATATCTGTTGGAAAACACCAGTGATTCTATTTTATTTTTATTTTTTAGCAAGAGAGACAGAGGCAGACAGAGAGAGAGAGAGAGACGGCACCTTAGTTGTTCATTGATTGCTTTCTCATATGTGCCCTGACCGTGCGGCTACAGCAGACCGAGTGATCCTGTGCTTGGCCAGCCACCTCAGAGTTTCAAACCTGGGTCCTCAGCATCCCAGGTCAATGCTCTATGCCAGTGGTGGTCAACCTGGTCCCTCCCACCCACGACTGGGCGTTCCAGCTTTCATGGTGGGCGGTAGCAGAGCAACCAAAGTATAAATAAAAAGATAGATTGAACTAGAGTAGGTTGTTTTATAAAGATTGATTCTGCCAAACGTAGCGAAAATCCGACACAAAGTACTTGGTAAGTAATTATGATTCTATGCTTTCACTTGCAGTCACTCTGCTTGATACATTTTATAAAGTAAAGTGACTTCCCTACTTTATAAATCACCATGACTGTGGAACCGGTAGGCGGTGAGAAAATGTTACTACTCACAGAGATACACAAGTGGGCGGTAGGTATAAAAAGGTTGACTAACTCCTGGTCTATGCACTGCGTCCTCACCTGAATACCAAGGTGATTTTAGAAAATGAGGGACACCATTTAGTAACAACTCCCCCTCCCCCGCCCACACCATAAATAAGCTCCTCGCCTTCCTGAAACCTGTCATGCCATTAAAAAAAAACAAAAAACAAACAAACAAACAAAAAAACCCAGGTCTTTTAACATCTCCCAACCTTAAAATGACCACAGACCCTGCTCGCCAGCATCGGACAGCGAGAAGTTGACGGATTCCTGAAATTAACACCAAATATGCTGGGCGGTTGGGCGTTCTCCAAGTGTCAGAAATAATTCCTGGCGGCTGGACCCCGTTAAGGAGCAGACGGAGCTCCCCGTGGGACTGGCCAGGGGCCGACTTTGTTTTAAAGCAGCCCCCACCACCCCCCACCCCAGGAACTCCTAGGAAGTGGAAAGGTCACATTCACCAAACCCGTGTGGCCGGGAGTCTGACACCAGCCCCTTCTCACCTCCGGTGCTGTCGGGGTATCCGGGCTGCGGGCGGTACGGAGGTTTCGGCTTCGGGTAGATGTCTGTGAGGGGGGTGGGGGGGAGAGAAAGACCTTGTGTTCTTCATTGTTTATTGATCTCCTGTTTCCTTTTGAATATTTTTTTTGCATTCATTTTGATAAGTGATATCACTGTTTTTCTTTTCTTCTTGAATGAGTTTTTATTTCCTTTTAAATATGTTTTTTGGTTGAACTTATCAGGGTGACGTTGGTTAATAAAATTAACTAGCTGTCAGGTGTCTCCTTCTATATCAGGGGTCAGGAACCCATAGCTCGCAAGCCAGATGTGGCTCTTTTGATGGCTGCCTCTGGCTCACACACAAATCTTTAATAAAAATAATAATAACATTGGCCCTGGCCGGTTGGCTCAGTGGTAGAGCGTCAGCCTGGCGTGCGGAAGTCCCGGGTTTGATTCCCGGCCAAGGCACACAGGAGAGGTGCCCATCTGCTTCTCCACCCCTCCCCCTCTCCTTCCTCTCTGTCTGTCTCTTCCCCTCCTGCAGCCAAGGCTCCATTGGAGCAAAGTTGGCCCAGGCGCTGAGGATGGCTCTGGTCACGACAGAGCGATGCCCCAGAGGGGCAGAGCATCGCCCCCTGGTGGGCATGCCGGGTGGATCCCGGTAGGGCGTATGCGGGAGTCTGACTGCCTCCCCGTTTCCAGCTTCGGGAAAATACAAAATAATAATAATAATAATAATAATAATAATAATAACGTTAAAAAGATAAAACATTCTCTTGTATTACAATCCATTCATTTCCTACCGCTCATGTTCATGGTTGCGGGTGGCTGGAGCCAATCACAGCTGTCCTCCGGGAGAACACCACATTTTTATTGGATAACGCGTCACATACACGGGTCGTTGTATGGCTCTCATGGAATGACATTTTAAAATCTGTGGCGTTCATGGCTCTCTCAGCCGAAAAGGTTCCCGACCCCTGCTCTATAATATGTGTCCCCTGTATGGTGTATAGTGTGCTCACCACCCCAACTCACTTCACCTCCATTACCCTCTAACCTGCCTCTACCTTCCTCCACCTTCCCCCCCACCCACCAAGATATTGTGCTTATAGAAAACAAAACAAAAATCTCCTTTCACTAGAAGCTGCAGTGACACAAGAACATGGCCCTGACCGTATCGATTTTATGTTCCATTCACATCGACTGCTCACAGGGGGATCGATCACCCTTGACTGGCTACAAATCTCGTTGCCTCCAGGGAGATAGAGATGTTACAGTGGCCCCGTCACGGCGGGGGATGGGGTGGCCAGTATGACCCCGAACGGGAAACTCAGGAAAAACCGTGTGGCGTCTCTGTCTCGGGGGGAGGGGGTCCCGATGACTCCTTTCTTGGTAGAAATGGCACATACTGTGCTTTTCTTTTAAGTTCACAAAGACAGACTCATGAATAACCTTAGATGAATAAGGTTAACCCTGTAAGTAGACAGAGACAGAGAAATAGAGAAAGAGAGAGAGAGGAAGAGAGAGGGAGAGAGAGAGGGAGAGAGAGAGACAGAGAGAGGGAGAGAGAGACACAGAGAGAATGAGAGGGAGGGAGACAAAGAGAGACAGAGACATAGGGAGGGGGAGAGAGAGAGAAGTAGAGAGAGGGAGAGAGAGAGGTAGAGAGAGAGAGGGAGAGAGAGAGAGAGACAGGGAGAGAGAGAGGGAGGGAGAGAGAGACAGAGAGAGGGAGGGAGAGAGAGAGGGAGGGAGAGAGAGACAGAGAGAGGGAGAGAGAGATAGAGAGAGGGAGAGAGAGAGGGAGAGACAGAGAGAGGGAGAGAGAGAGAGGGAGAGAGGGAGAGAGAGAGAGAGGGAGAAAGAGAAAGAGGGAGAGAGAGAGGGAGAGAGACAGAGACAGAGAGAGGGAGAGAGGGAGAAAGAGAGAGAGGGAGAGAGAGAGGGAGAGAGAGAGGGAGAGAGAGAGAAATACCCAGATACAAAGAAATTGCCTTGTCGCCTTATTTTTATTTCTATTTCTATTTTTATTTTCAAAACTCTCACAGCCGGCTCGCTTTATCCCCACACCCCATCTGTTTCCCAGAAAGGAAGTCAGACACCCAGTTTGATCATCACAGAGAGGGGGAGCTGCCTTTTCCCAAATGACGTTTAAGTCTTTGCTACGTGACTCTGCGCCACACGAACGGCCCGTAATTCCTTGGCCGCCTTTGTCGATGGTGGAGCCACGTCGTCTCACCAAAGTTTTACTGAGACGTCACGGACTGGGGACGCATAAGACATCGTGACTCGATATTTGTGTGTGTTTTGCGATGATCCCAGTGGAACTAGTAACCCTCTGTGGCCAGGTACAGTTATGAAATGTATTTTTGTTTGTTTGTTTTCTTTTTGTGATGAGAACTTTTAAAAGATCTACCCTCCAGCAGAGGGAATAGAGTCAATAATCTGTAATAACTACATCTGGTGCCCGGTGGGACCCTGGGAACATCGAAGGGACACTTTGTACAATATAGGACTTTCAGGTGCTATGCTGAGCACCTGAAATGAACATAAGAGACTATGCAATGTCCACTCTCATTAAAAAGCGAAAAAAATAAATACATGGTGTGCAAATTAGAATTTAAAATGTTTCATGGATCAAAAGACCTATTCTCAGCAAGGTAGGGCCTCGGCTGGCCTGGGAGGCGAACAGTTAGTTACTTTGTTATCTTTCTTTCTGTTTTTCTTTTTTAAACAATGTAACACCTTTCAGGGGAATTACTGCTGCAGCAACAGGGAAAGGCAGCTTTTTGCAAACTGTGGGTGGCAGTCTTGACATTGACCTTCCCCTGCCTCTGCGTGACCTGGATCTTTTATTTTTTTCTCCCTCCTTTGCGTAGGTTGTGTGGCTACCCGTCCTGTAAGCCCCGTGGGCACCATCTCCTCCGTCAGCTCATTCATTAATCTCTTCTCGGAAGGAGCTACCCAAAGTTACCTGTGTATTGAACTAATTCTACCAGCAGCCGAGTATCTTTGCAGGCTGGAGAGCCTGTGGTTGGGTTTACTATTATTTCTAGTGGAATAACTCATTGCATGGCCTTGGATGGGAACACAGCCAACAAGAAAAGAATGTTTTGCCAAGAGAATTGTTTTGTGACTTGAAGGCGGGTCACTGAAACGGGTCTATGTGACTGAAGGCAGTTGCTGGGCTTTTCTCAGTAAAACATTCTCATAAGATTTCTGTACTTTCCAAGGTCATCCCTTCAGATAAGGAGAGGAATGTTGTGGGACCCATAGAAGCAATAGCAATTAATGCCTTCTGATACTATGTTGTTACTAAGCTATCTTGCAGGTGCACTCCATGTATCTTTTTTTTTTTTTTGTATATTTCTGAAGCTGGAAATGGGGAGAGACACTCAGACAGACTCCCGCATGCGCCCGACCGGGATCCACCCGGCACGCCCACCAGGGGGCAACGCTCTGCCCACCAGGGGGCGATGCTCTGCCCCTCCGGGGCTTCGCTCTGCCGCGACCAGAGCCACTCTAGCGCCTGAGGCAGAGGCCAAGGAGCCATCCCAGCGCCCGGGCCATCTTTGCTCCAATGGAGCCTCGGCTGCGGGAGGGGAAGAGAGAGACAGAGAGGAAGAAGGGGGGGTAGAGAAGCAAATGGGCGCTTCTCCTATGTGCCCTGGCCTGGAATCGAACCCGGGTCCCCCGCACGCCAGGCCGACGCTCTACCGCTGAGCCAACCGGCCAGGGCGCACTCCATGTATCTTTAAGTAAAAGTTACACTTGATGTTATGCCAATTTCTCAGTAAACAAGCTTTTTGAAGTCTTATGAATAAAATTAGGACACAGCGCAAACTCAGGGCCATTTGCCTGAGCGAGCGGCGGTCCTTTGCTAGTCCCTGATGATTTCGTCTGCTGATCTCTCTCTCTCTGCGCCCCCGACTCACAACAACAATTATTAATACTGTTGTTGTTCTATTTCAAATGTAGCATGGTTCAACGGATCCATTGTTAACGCTACAAAGAGATTTCCTTTTTTAAATTCTGATTGGAAGTGCATTGAATTGGCAACTCTGGGTTCGTGAGTACCTTTCTCATACTCATGTCCCCTCACCCTTGGGGGAAGTGGGTCTCTGGGTAGTTTGATCTCCCACAAAGTGTTCCGGGAAGCTTTTTGTTTGGTTGGTTTTTGCTTTGTTTTAGCAAGAGAGAGAGAGAGGGACAGAGAGACAGACAGACAGGGACAGACAGGCAGGCAGAGAGAGCGATGAGAAACATCAGCTCGTAGCGGCCTCCAGCCACCCAGAACGGAACCCCAAGATGACGTGCTTGTAGCCAGCCCTTCCGAAATTCACCCCCACCACCACCCCCAACCCCCGAAAGTCACGCCCTCGCTCACTTCCACTGTCGGGGGACCCAGGCTGCGGGCGGGGGGCTGGCGGCTTCGGTCTCGGGTAAATATCTGTTGGAAAAATACCAAGGTGATTTTATTTTTACTTTTTTAGTGTGCATGTGTGTGTGTGTGTGTGTGAGACAGGAAGGGAGAGAGATGAGAAGCATCAACTCTTCATAACGACACCTTAGTTGTTCACTGATTGCTTTCTCATATGTGCCTTGACCTGGGTGGGCTACAGCAGACCAAGTGACCCCTCGCTCAAGCTGGTGAGCTTTGGGCTCAAGCCTGTGACCATAGGGTCATGTCTAGGATCCCACGCTCAAACCAGCAGCTCCGGGGTCTCAAACCTGGGTCCTCCACGTCCCAGCTCAACGCTCTCTCCACTGTGCCACCACCTGGTCACGTGCACCAACTTTTGTCACTCTTCCCATCCTGGTCCCCCATAACTAGGGTTTGCTTTGACCCCCTCTGCTGCTGGGCCATGATCACACACACACACACACACCCCGCCAGGCACCCACCACAGCCGCCCCGGGGCCCGGTCAGCCGAGCCATCACTTACCTGAGCCGGGTTTCTTGGTGGGTTCTGTCAAGGAGAGAGAGAGAGAGAGAGAGAGAGAAAAGACAGCCAGTGAGCATGGTGGAAGCACCCCTGCATAGCTCTTAAGGCGCGGGCCTTGCAATCGCTACAGTTTAAGTGAGACGGAGGCAAACTTCCTTCTGTCCTCGGGTGGTGGAGTTGGGGGCTGGGGCCGTTCAAACCCGGGCATGCCTGTCTCCCCTGGTGCCGCCAGGCGGTGTGGGGTGTGGGCAGAGCTTCCCGGAGGGGTCCCTCTGTTTGGCCTGTATATTTAAGGACGTATATTTAAGAGAAAGCTAACAGGAGGCCAGGGGACGAGACTGCAAACCCCTGTGGGAGCTCCAGCTCAGTCCCGGGAATGAGGCTCAGGTGGGTGTCGACTTCTGGCTCCTACAACAATGCTTTTCCCTCTCTCTCCCTCTCTCTTCCTCTCTTTCCCTCTCTCTCTCCCTCTCTCTTCCTCTCTCTCTCTCTCTCCCTCTCTTTTCCGCTCTCTCTCCCTCTCTCTTCCTCTCTCCCTCCCTCTCTCTCTCTCTCTCTCTCTCTCTCCCTCTCCCTCTCCCTCTCTCTCTCCCTCTCTCTGACTCTCTGCCTCTGTCTCTCTCCTTCTCTTTCCCTCTCTCCCTCTCCCTCTCTCTGTCTCTCTGCCTCTCTCTCTCCCCCGCTCTCTCTTCTTCTCTCCTCTCTCCTTCTCCCTCTCTCTCTCCCTCCTGCTTCTTTCTTTCTCTCCTTCCTTCCTTCCTCCCTTCCTTCCTTCCTTCCTTCCTTCCTTCCTTCCTTCCTTCCTTCTCTATCTCCCTCTCCCTCCCTCTCCCTCTCTCTTTCTCCCTCTCTCCCTCTCTGTCCCTCACACCCTCTCTCTCTCCCTCTCTCTCTCTTCCTCTCTCTTTCTCTCCCTCTCTCTCTCTTTCTCTCTCCCTCTCTCTATCCCTCTCTTTCTCTCTCTCCCTGTCTCTCTCCTTCTCTCTCTCTCTCCCCTCTCCCTCTCTCTCTCCCTCCCCTCCCCCTCTATCTCTATCTCTCTCCTCCGTGTATGAGGTTATTCATTCCAGAGACGTTGATTGAATGCTTGCTGTTGCCGTAGAGACCCCCACGGTCTCACAAGATGCCGGGACACACGGAGGGTGAGGTCAGTACACACGGACGTGGACGTGGCATGGATGGTACTTGGGCTGCCGGCTGTGGGTGGACACACGGGGCAGCAGGAACGAGAGTTCTGGGGTTGCTGCTTGCCGAGAGCTCAACCGGGGTCCTGGCAGGCGGAAGAGACCTTGTCCGTGTCCGGCAGCATCTCCCGAACCCTCAACCTCCCCCCGACCCCCAGTGGTCCTTGGAACTCACACACCTGCTTTCTGTCTCTCTCCCTCTCCCTCTCCCTCTCTCTCTCCCTCTCCCTCTCTCTCTCTCTCTCTGTCTCTCTGCCTCTCTCTCTCCCCCCTCTCTCTTCCTCTCTCTCTCTCCCTTTTTCCCTCTCTCTCCCTCTCTCTCTCTCTCTGTCTCTCTGCCTCTCTCTCTCCCCCACTCTCTCTTCCTCTCTCTCTCTCCCTCTTTCCCTCTCTCTTCCTCTCTCTCTCTGTCTCTGTCTCTCTGCCTCTCTCTCTCCCCCGCTATCTCTTCCTCTCTCTCTCTCCCTCTCCCTCTCCCTCTCTCTCTGTCTCTGTCTCTCTGCCTCTCTCTCTCCCCCCTCTCTCTTCCTCTCTCTCTCTCTCCCTCTTTCCCTCTCTCTCCCTCTCCCTCTCTCTGTCTCTCTGCCTCTCTCTCTCCCCCGCTCTCTCTTCCTCTCTCCTCTCTCCCTCTCTCCTTCTCTCTCTCTCCCTCTCTCCCTCTCCCTCTCCTTCTCCCTCTCCCTCCTGCTTCTTTCTTTCTCTTTCCTTCCTTCCTTCCTTCCTTCCTTCCTTCCTTCCTTCCTTCCTTCCTTCCTTCCTTCCTTCCTTCCTTCCTTCCTTCCTTCCTTCCTTCTCTATCTCTCTCTCCCTCCCTCTCCCTCTCTCTTTCTCCCTCTCTCCCCCTGTCTCTCTCTCCCTCTCTGTCCCTCACACCCTCTCTCTCTCTCTCCCTCTCTCTCTCTTTCTCTCTCACCTGAGTGTCTGTCTATTCTGTGCCCTAGGCCGCCCATCTTCTGTCTCTCCTCGAGCATCCCGAGTTCAAGGGGCATCCAGGTTGCAGCCTGAGACAGACCCTCGCTCCTTTTTCATGCCTGCGTACTACTCCACCGTGGGCATGGACCCCGTTCCGCTTCTCCGTTCGTCCCTCAATGGATCTTTTGTTCTCTTTGCTGCTTTTGCTGTCGCCGTGAGCGTGCCGGTGACGAGCATTGGTCTGGGTCCCCCACCTGGTTCTCCTGGACGTGGGGGGGGGCCACCACCCCTCCCACCCTGAGTGTCTGTTCGCTCTAAACCTCGTCCACGTAGCCGTCCAGACGGGGAGCCCTGAGCATGAGGGGGATGAGGTATCCCCACGTCGGCAGCGGCGTCTGTTTTTACGTCAGCGGATGGCTCTGACATGGATCTCACACCTGCTCGTCCGCGGTCATCGTCAGCAATGACCCCTGTGAGGGGGGAACTCGGGGACGCAGCTGGTTTGCGCCGTTGAGCCTGGGGTTCTGCTCATCACATCATTTTTTCACTTCCTGCAATTGTCACCACCGTTTATGTTTGCTGAGCAACCGCGGGTTGCTTTGGACGCCCAAGGCAGTGATTTCTTTTTTCTTCTGATCAGACGACCGTGTCTTCTTTCTTTCGGAAGGAAGGGAGCCCCAGTGTCTCTGCACCTCTGCTCCCAAACGTTTCCTTCTCCCACTGGCCCAGGTCCGAAGGCCTCTGCTGCCGAGCTGGACACCGGGATTTCTCCACACCTGACTTCTGCTGCGAATGCCTCTGCCACTGAGCTAGACACCGGGATTTCTTCACACCTGACTTCTGCTGCGAATACCTCCGCCACCAAGCTGGACACCGGGATTTCTCCACACCTGACTTCTGCTGTGAATGCCTCCGCTGCCAAGCTGGACACCGGGATTTCTCCACACCTGACTTCTGCTACAACTGTTTCCACCGCTGAGCTGGACACCGGGATTTCTCCACACCTGACTTCTGCTGTGAATGCCTCTGCCGCCGAGCTGGACACAGGGATTTCTCCACACCTGACTTCTGCTGCAAGTGTTTCCGCCGCTGAGCTGGACACCGGGATTTCTCCACACCTGACTTCTGCTGCAAATGCCTCTGCTGCCGAGCTGGACACTGGGATTTCTCCACACCTGACTTCTCCTGCAAATGCCTCCGCCACTGAGCTGGACACCAGGATTTCTCCACACCTGACTTCTGCTGTAAATGCCTCTGCTGCCGAGCTAGACACCGGGATTTCTTCACACCTGGCTTCTGCTGCAAATACCTCAGCTGCCGAGCTGGACACCAGGATTTCTCCACACCTGTCTTCTGCTGCGAATGCCTCTGCCGCCGAGCTGGACACCGGGATTTCTCCACATCTGACTTCTGCTGCGAATGCCTGTGCTGCCAAGCTGGACATCGGGATTTCTCCACACCTGACTTCTCTGCCACCGAGCTGGACACTGGGATTTCTCCACACCTGACTTCTGCTGCGAATGCCTCTGCTGCCGAGCTGGACACCGGGATTTCTCCACACCTGACTTCTGCTGTGAATGCCTCTGCTGCCGAGCTGCACACCAGGATTTCTCCACTCCTGACTTCTGCTGTGAATGCCTCTGCCGCCGAGCTGGACACCGGGATTTCTCCACAGCTGACTTCTGCTGTGAATGCCTCTGCCGCCAAGCTGGACACCGGGATTTCTCCACAGCTGACTTCTGCTGTGAATGCCTCCGCCGCCGAGCTGGACACCGGGATTTCTTCACACCTGACTTCTGCTGCAACACGTTTCTTGCCAAGGGGACCCTCCAGGAGGGAGGGATGGAGGGAGGGAGGGAGGGTAGAAGGACAGCAGGTGCACGGCCAACCCTGGGAGGGAGGCAGGTGGCATCCTTCTGGTGACTCGCTCAGCCAGGGCGTGGGAGACAACGTGGTCTAAACACCGACATTCCATAAAAAGCCGGTGCTGCAGCGTGAGCCCAGACCACAGCCTGCGGGTAGCGCAGACCTGCCTCTCTCCGCACCTGAGCCCACGCCCAAGACGTCCTTGGGTGGGAGATGTTCCCAGGAAGCTGCGTGGCCGTGGGACACATGGAGATGTCACAGACCCCTGACTCCTCCCCACACCCGCCCCTCCAACCTCAGAGCCCGTGTGGACGATCCGCCCGCCAGAAGCAAAGCTCCCGGCAAAACGCAGGCACTCACCCGGGTCATCCAGCGCGTCGGCCAAATCGAAGTCGCCTTGACCTGTGGGGAGCACACAATCCGTAAGTCCCCCTGCCTGAGAGCGGACGGCCAGGGTCCCCCCCCCCCCGATTCCTGCCTCAGAGTCCTCCGCTCCCCACCCCACGCTAAGCTGACGTTCCGAGTCCCCTCGCCCTCCCGGTCCCGGGTGTTGGCCAAACCGATGTCTTATCTCTCTGGACAGATGGGCGCCCCCTGCCCTGTGTGAGCGTCTCAAGACCAGAACAAAAGGACCTTCCAGCCTCCCAGCCGCCTCCGGCACCATGGGCCCCTTTCAGGAGCCGAAGCTCTCATGCATTCTGCCAGCGATTACGACCAAGAAATGCACCCACCACGCAGACCATGGGGCGTTGGGGACCGGGTGACAAACCGCACAAGCACACCGTCTCGTCTCTTAGCAGCGAGAGAGAGGCACAGACCTCTGAACGTACAAACGGAAAACATCAGGGGGCCAACCAGGAGGTCTGCCTGGAGGAGGCGGCGAGTGAGCCTTTTGCAAGGGGCTGCTTAACTCGCCAGGAGGAGGAGTCTCTGACCTCGTTTTTTCAGCTCGTGCGAAATGGAGGTGCAGTCGGGACTAGAGGTCTGGGATGTTTTCCTCTCTGGCTAAGACAGAACGGATCTTGGACAGAGGCCCAGTCTCCTCCACGTGACTTTTCCGGCAGGCCTTCCAGAAACACGCTGACCCTCCCCCCCCCCCCCGGGGAGGGGCAGGGGAAGGAGCAGAAATTCTATTTACATGCGGGTTCCTCACTCGCCAAAAATAACCCAAGAAAGTATGTGCCGTCCAGGAACTTGGGAAGGGGGTGGGGGGGTGTGGGTTGGCATTCTTCCCGGTTCACGTCTGAGAAGCTAGGAGGGACGAGACCCCCCGTGAGGGAGGGGGGGAGACACAGCTATCCCGTAGGGGGGTTTTACTTTCGGGGTGAAACGTTCTGGCGTTCGGTGGCGGTGACCGGTTGAACGACACTAGGCACGCACCAACATTCACAGAGTGGCTCGTTTCAAAATGACCAGCGTGGTGTGCATTAGGCACAGGGCTTTCCGCTCCATTAAAAAGAAGAAAATACATATATATTTATATAATAATAATAATAATAATATACAGTGTGCCCATAAAGTCACGGTGCACTTTTGACCGGTCACAGGAAAGCAACGGAAGACGATAGAAATGTGAAATCTGCACCAAATCAAAGTAAAACTCTCCCAGTTTCATACCTATTCAGTGCAGTTCCATGTGGGCTCACACACAGATTTTTTAGGGCTCCTTAGGTAGCTATCCCGTGTAGCCTCTACAGCAGGGGTCCCCAAACTACGGCCTGCGTGCCGCATGCGGCCCCCTGAGGCCATTTATCTGGCCCCCGCCACACTTCAGGAAGGGGCACCTCTTTCATTGGTGGTCAGTGAGAGGAGCATAGTCCCCATTGAAATACTGGTCAGTTTGTTGATTTAAATTCACTTGTTCTTTATTTTAAATATTGTATTTGTTCCCGTTTTGTATTTTTACTTTAAAATAAGATATGTGCAGTGTGCATAGGGATTTGTTCATAGTTTTTTTTTTATAGTCCGGCCCTCCAACGGTCTGAGGGACAGTGAGCTGGCCCCTGTGTAAAAAGTTTGGGGACCCCTACTCTACAGACTCGTCACTGACTGATGGACTACCAGAATGAGGTTTCTCCACCAAACTGCCGGTTTCCTTCAACGGCTTATCCCACCGAGTCATGTTATTCCTATGTGGTGGCGCTTCGTCATAAACGCGCCGATATTCACGTTGCACTTTGGTCACAGATTCAAATTGAGCGAGCCACAGAACACACTGAACTGTCCTCTGTACCGTCCACATCTCGACTGGCATGGCCGTGGGCTGCTCCGCTGTGTACACGGTGTGACGTCATCATCTGCGCATGCACACATGCTGCCACATCATCCTATAGTAGGGGTCCCCAAACTACGGCCCACGGGCTGCATGCGGCCCCCTGAGGCCATTTATCTGGCCCCCCCACTGCACTTCCGGAAGAGGCACCTCTTTCATTGGTGGTCAGTGAGAGGAGCATAGTCCCCATTGAAATACTGGTCAGTTTGTTGATTTAAATTTACTTGTTCTTTATTTTAAATATTGCTTTTGTTCCCGTTTTGTATTTTTACTTTAAAATAAGATATGTGCAGTGTGCATAGGCATTTGTTCATAGTTTTTTTTATACTCCGGCCCTCCAACGGTCTGAGGGACAGTGAGCTGGCCCCCTGTGTAAAAAGTTTGGGGACCCCTGCTCTACAGACTCGTCACTGACGGATGGCCTACCAGAACGGGGTTTCTCCACCAAACTGCCGGTTTCCTTCAACGGCTTATCCCACTGAGTCATGTGATTCCTATGTGGTGGCGCTTCGTCATAAACGCACCGATATTCACGTTGCACTTTGGTCCCGGATTCGAATTGAGCGAGCCACAGAACACACTGAACTGTCCTCTGTACCGTCCACATCTCGACTGGCATGGCCGTGGGCTGCTCCGCTGTGTACACGGTGTGACGTCATCGTCTGCGCATGCGCACATGCGGCCACATCATCCTACAGAAACTGGGAGGGTTTTTCCTTTTATTGGGTGTAGATGTCACATTCCTATCGTCTTCTGTTGCTTTCCTGTGACCGGTCAAAAGTGCACAGTGACTTTACGGACACACTGTATTAACTGGTGAAGGGTTGGTTGCAGGCTGTGCTGATGCTCTTTTTTCTGTCCGTCCAAACGCGTGTCGCCCCTCACGGCCTCTCCAACCAGGGAAACCCGACCGGAAACCTTAGAGACCCTCTCCAACGCTCATGGCGTCTCTCTCCGTCTCTGTGGCTTTGCCTGTTTGAGCCGGTTCCCCCATGAATGGAACTCACACTCCGTGACACTTGCATGTCCGGCTGCCGCCCCCGGGCACCGCGTTTGCGCGCTCTGCCCACACGGTGGCGGGTGTCGCTGAGGAACGCTGGGTTGGCACGTGTCCGGCGGGGTTTCCCCACCTCAGAAGGAGGGCATTGCTGCTCTGTGCCCCGCCCAGCCCGGCTCCCTGCGTTTCTAAGGGCGGCAGCGGTGGGCAGGGGAAACTGAGGCCAGCACGCACCCACCAGCAGCCCCCGGGGTGCAGAACGCAAGCCGCCAAATCCCCGAGAGAAATAAAGAGAGAGAGCGAGACAGAGAGAGACAGAAATCCCCGAGAGAAATAAAGAGAGAGAGAGAGAGAGAGACAGAGAGAGACAGAAATCCCCGAGAGAAATAAAGAGAGAGAGACAGAAATCCCCGAAAGAAATAAAGAGAGAGAGAGAGCGAGACAGAGAGAGACAGAAATCCCCGAGAGAAATAAAGAGAGAGAGCGAGACAGAGAGACAGAGAGAGACAGAAATCCCCGAGAGAAATAAAGAGAGAGAGAGAGCGAGACAAAGAGAGACAGAAATCCCCGAGAGAAATAAAGAGAGAGCGAGACAGAGAGAGACAGAAATCCCCGAGAGAAATAAAGAGAGAGAGAGAGCGAGACAGAGAGAGACAGAAATCCCCGAGAGAAATAAAGAGAGAGAGAGAGAGCGAGACAGAGAGAGACAGAAATCCCCGAGAGAAATAAAGAGAGAGAGAGAGCGAGACAGAGAGAGACAGAAATCCTCGAGAGAAATAAAGAGAGAGAGCGAGACAGAGAGACAGAGAGAGACAGAAATCCCCGAGAGAAATAAAGAGAGAGACAGAAATCCCCGAAAGAAATAAAGAGAGAGAGAGAGAGAGAGAGACAGAGAGAGACAGAAATCGCCGAGAGAAATAAAGAGAGAGAGAGAGAGAGCGAGACAGAGAGAGACAGAAATCCCCGAGAGAAATAAAGAGAGAGAGAGAGAGAGAGACAGAGAGAGACAGAAATCCCCGAGAGAAATAAAGAGAGAGAGAGAGAGACAGAGAGAGACAGAAATCCCCGAGAGAAATAAAGAGAGAGAGAGAGAGCGAGACAGAGAGAGACAGAAATCCCCGAGAGAAATAAAGAGAGAGAGAGAGCGAGACAGAGAGAGACAGAAATCCTCGAGAGAAATAAAGAGAGAGAGCGAGACAGAGAGACAGAGAGAGACAGAAATCCCCGAGAGAAATAAAGAGAGAGAGAGACAGAAATCCCCGAAAGAAATAAAGAGAGAGAGAGAGAGAGAGAGACAGAGAGAGACAGAAATCGCCGAGAGAAATAAAGAGAGAGAGAGAGAGAGCGAGACAGAGAGAGACAGAAATCCCCGAGAGAAATAAAGAGAGAGAGAGACAGAGAGAGACAGAAATCCCCGAGAGAAATAAAGAGAGAGAGAGAGAGACAGAGAGAGACAGAAATCCCCGAGAGAAATAAAGAGAGAGAGAGAGCGAGACAGAGAGAGACAGAAATCCCCGAGAGAAATAAAGAGAGAGAGAGAGAGCGAGACAGAGACAGAAATCCCCGAGAGAAATAAAGAGAGAGAGCGAGAAAGAGAGAGACAGAGAGAGACAGAAATCCCCGAGAGAAATAAAGAGAGAGAGCGAGACAGAGAGACAGAGAGAGACAGAAATCCCCGAGAGAAATAAAGAGAGAGAGAGAGCAAGACAGAGAGACAGAAATCCCCGAGAGAAATAAAGAGAGAGAGCGAGACAGAGAGAGACAGAGAGAGACAGAAATCCCCGAGAGAAATAAAGAGAGAGAGAGTGAGACAGAGAGAGACAGAAATCCCCGAGAGAAATAAAGAGAGAGAGAGAGAGCGAGACAGAGAGAGACAGAAATCTCCGAGAGAAATAAAGAGAGAGAGAGAGAGCGAGACAGAGACAGAAATTCCCGAGAGAAATAAAGAGAGAGAGAGAGAGCGAGACAGAGAGAGACAGAAATCCCTGAGAGAAATAGAGAGAGCGAGACAGAGAGAGACAGTAATCCCCGAGAGAAATAAAGAGAGAGAGAGAGACAGACAGAGAGACAGAAATCCCCGAGAGAAATAAAGAGAGAGAGCGAGACAGAGAGACAGAGAGAGACAGAAATCCCCGAGAGAAATAAAGAGAGAGAGAGAGAGACAGAAATCCCCGAAAGAAATAAAGAGAGAGAGAGAGAGAGAGAGAGACAGAGAGAGACAGAAATCCCCGAGAGAAATAAAGAGAGAGAGCGAGACAGAGAGACAGAGAGAGACAGAAATCCCCGAGAGAAATAAAGAGAGAGAGAGAGAGAGCGAGACAGAGAGAGACAGAAATCCCCGAGAGAAATAAAGAGAGAGAGCGAGACAGAGAGACAGAGAGAGACAGAAATCCCCGAGAGAAATAAAGAGAGAGAGAGAGAGCGAGACAGAGAGAGACAGAAATCCCCGAGAGAAATAAAGAGAGAGGGAGAGAGAGAGAGAGACCGAGAGAGACAGAAATCCCCGAGAGAAATAAAGAGAGAGAGAGAGCGAGCGAGACAGAGAAAGACAGAAATCCCCGAGAGAAATAAAGAGAGAGAGAGAGAGCGAGACAGAGAGAGACAGAAATCCCCGAGAGAAATAAAGAGAGAGAGAGAGAGACAGAGAGAGACAGAAATCCCCGAGAGAAATAAAGAGAGAGAGAGAGAGAGCGAGACAGAGAGACAGAGAGAGACAGAAATCCCCGAGAGAAATAAAGAGAGAGAGAGAGAGACAGAAATCCCCGAAAGAAATAAAGAGAGAGAGAGAGAGAGAGAGAGACAGAGAGAGACAGAAATCCCCGAGAGAAATAAAGAGAGAGAGCGAGACAGAGAGACAGAGAGAGACAGAAATCCCCGAGAGAAATAAAGAGAGAGAGAGAGAGAGCGAGACAGAGAGAGACAGAAATCCCCGAGAGAAATAAAGAGAGAGAGCGAGACAGAGAGACAGAGAGAGACAGAAATCCCCGAGAGAAATAAAGAGAGAGAGAGAGAGCGAGACAGAGAGAGACAGAAATCCCCGAGAGAAATAAAGAGAGAGGGAGAGAGAGAGAGAGACCGAGAGAGACAGAAATCCCCGAGAGAAATAAAGAGAGAGAGAGAGCGAGCGAGACAGAGAGAGACAGAAATCCCCGAGAGAAATAAAGAGAGAGAGAGAGAGCGAGACAGAGAGAGACAGAAATCCCCGAGAGAAATAAAGAGAGAGAGAGAGAGACAGAGAGAGACAGAAATCCCCGAGAGAAATAAAGAGAGAGAGAGAGAGCGAGACAGAGACAGAAATCCCCGAGAGAAATAAAGAGAGAGAGCGAGAGAGAGAGAGACAGAGAGAGACAGAAATCCCCGAGAGAAATAAAGAGAGAGAGTGAGACAGAGAGAGACAGAAATCCCCGAGAGAAATAAAGAGAGAGAGAGAGCGAGACAGAGAGAGACAGAAATCTCCGAGAGAAATAAAGAGAGAGAGAGAGAGCGAGACAGAGACAGAAATTCCCGAGAGAAATAAAGAGAGAGAGAGAGAGCGAGACAGAGAGAGACAGAAATCCCTGAGAGAAATAGAGAGAGCGAGACAGAGAGAGACAGTAATCCCCGAGAGAAATAAAGAGAGAGAGAGAGACAGACAGAGAGACAGAAATCCCCGAGAGAAATAAAGAGAGAGAGCGAGACAGAGAGACAGAGAGAGACAGAAATCCCCGAGAGAAATAAAGAGAGAGAGAGAGAGACAGAAATCCCCGAAAGAAATAAAGAGAGAGAGAGAGAGAGAGAGACAGAGAGAGACAGAAATCCCCGAGAGAAATAGAGAGAGAGCGAGACAGAGAGAGACAGAAATCCCCGAGAGAAATAAAGAGAGAGAGAGAGAGCGAGACAGAGAGAGACAGAAATCCCCGAGAGAAATAAAGAGAGAGAGAGAGAGCGAGACAGAGAGAGACAGAAATCCCCGAGAGAAATAAAGAGAGAGAGCGAGACAGAGAGACAGAGAGAGACAGAAATCCCCGAGAGAAATAAAGAGAGAGAGAGAGAGCGAGACAGAGAGAGACAGAAATCCCCGAGAGAAATAAAGAGAGAGGGAGAGAGAGAGAGAGACCGAGAGAGACAGAAATCCCCGAGAGAAATAAAGAGAGAGAGAGAGAGAGCGAGACAGAGAGAGACAGAAATCCCCGAGAGAAATAAAGAGAGAGAGAGAGAGCGAGACAGAGAGAGACAGAAATCCCCGAGAGAAATAAAGAGAGAGAGAGAGACAGAGAGAGACAGAAATCCCCGAGAGAAATAGAGAGAGCGAGACAGAGAGACAGAGAGAGACAGAAATCCCCGAGAGAAATAAAGAGAGAGAGAGAGAGAGAGCGAGACAGAGACAGAAATCCCCGAGAGAAATAAAGAGAGAGAGCGAGACAGAGAGAGACAGAGAGAGACAGAAATCCCCGAGAGAAATAAAGAGAGAGAGCGAGACAGAGAGACAGAGAGAGACAGAAATCCCCGAGAGAAATAAAGAGAGAGAGAGCAAGACAGAGAGAGACAGAAATCCCCGAGAGAAATAAAGAGAGAGAGTGAGACAGAGAGAGACAGAAATCCCCGAGAGAAATAAAGAGAGAGAGAGAGAGCGAGACAGAGAGAGACAGAAATCTCCGAGAGAAATAAAGAGAGAGAGAGAGAGCGAGACAGAGACAGAAATTCCCGAGAGAAATAAAGAGAGAGAGAGAGCGAGACAGAGAGAGACAGAAATCCCTGAGAGAAATAGAGAGAGCGAGACAGAGAGAGACAGTAATCCCCGAGAGAAATAAAGAGAGAGAGAGAGACAGACAGAGAGACAGAAATCCCCGAGAGAAATAAAGAGAGAGAGCGAGACAGAGAGACAGAGAGAGACAGAAATCCCCGAGAGAAATAAAGAGAGAGAGAGAGAGACAGAAATCCCCGAAAGAAATAAAGAGAGAGAGAGAGAGAGAGACAGAGAGAGACAGAAATCCCCGAGAGAAATAAAGAGAGAGAGAGAGAGAGCGAGACAGAGAGAGACAGAAATCCCCGAGAGAAATAAAGAGAGAGAGAGAGAGCGAGACAGAGAGAGACAGAAATCCCCGAGAGAAATAGAGAGAGAGAGAGCGAGACAGAGAGAGACAGAAATCCCCGAGAGAAATAAAGAGAGAGAGCGAGACAGAGAGACAGAGAGAGACAGAAATCCCCGAGAGAAATAAAGAGAGAGAGAGAGAGCGAGACAGAGAGAGACAGAAATCCCCGAGAGAAATAAAGAGAGAGGGAGAGAGAGAGAGAGACCGAGAGAGACAGAAATCCCCGAGAGAAATAAAGAGAGAGAGAGAGCGAGCGAGACAGAGAGAGACAGAAATCCCCGAGAGAAATAAAGAGAGAGAGAGAGAGCGAGACAGAGAGAGACAGAAATCCCCGAGAGAAATAAAGAGAGAGAGAGAGAGACAGAGAGAGACAGAAATCCCCGAGAGAAATAGAGAGAGCGAGACAGAGAGACAGAGAGAGACAGAAATCCCCGAGAGAAATAAAGAGAGAGAGAGCGAGAGCGAGACAGAGACAGAAATCCCCGAGAGAAATAAAGAGAGAGAGCGAGACAGAGAGAGACAGAGAGAGACAGAAATCCCCGAGAGAAATAAAGAGAGAGAGCGAGACAGAGAGACAGAGAGAGACAGAAATCCCCGAGAGAAATAAAGAGAGAGAGAGAGCGAGACAGAGAGAGACAGAAATCCCCGAGAGAAATAAAGAGAGAGAGCGAGACAGAGAGAGACAGAGAGAGACAGAAATCCCCGAGAGAAATAAAGAGAGAGAGAGAGAGCGAAACAGAGAGAGACAGAAATCCCCGAGAGAAATAAAGAGAGAGAGAGAGAGCGAGACAGAGCGAGACAGAGAGAGACAGAAATCCCCAAGAGAAATAAAGAGAGAGAGCGAGACAGAGACAGAAATCCCTGAGAGAAATAAAGAGAGAGAGCGAGACAGAGAGACACAGAGACAGAAATCCCCGAGAGAAATATAGAGAGCGAGACAGAGAGAGACAGAAATCCCCGAGAGAAATAAAGAGAGAGAGAGCGAGACAGAGAGAGACAGAAATCCCCGAGAGAAATAAAGAGAGAGAGAGAGCGAGACAGAGCGAGACAGAGAGAGACAGAAATCCCCAAGAGAAATAAAGAGAGCGAGACAGAGGCAGAAATCCCTGAGAGAAATAAAGAGAGAGAGCGAGACAGAGAGACACAGAGAGAGACAGAAATCCCCGAGAGAAATAGAGCGAGACAGAGAGAGACAGAAATCCCCGAGAGAAATAAAGAGAGAGAGCAAGACAGAGACAGAGACAGAAATCCCCGAGAGAAATAAAGAGAGAGAGCGAGACAGAGAGAGACAGAGAGAGACAGAAATCCCCGAGAGAAATAAAGAGAGAGAGAGAGAGCGAGACAGAGAGAGACAGAAATCCCCGAGAGAAATAAAGAGAGAGAGAGCGAGACAGAGAGAGACAGAAATCCCCGAGAGAAATAAAGAGTGAGAGCGAGACAGAGACAGAGAGAGACAGAAATCCCCGAGAGAAATAGAGAGAGAGAGAGACAGAGAGAGACAGAAATCCCCGAGAGAAATAAAGAGAGCGAGACAGAGAGAGACAGTGAGAGACAGAAATCCCCGAGAGAAATAAAGAGAGAGAGAGAGCGAGACAGAGAGAGACAGAAATCCCCGAGAGAAATAAAGAGAGAGAGCGAGACAGAGAGAGACAGAAATCTCCGAGAGAAATAAAGAGAGAGAGAGCGAGACAGAGACAGAAATCCCCAAGAGAAATAAAGAGAGAGAGAGAGAGAGCGAGACAGAGAGAGACAGAAATCCCCGAGAGAAATAAAGAGAGAGAGAGAGAGAGCGAGACAGAGAGACAGAAATCCCCGAGAGAAATAAAGAGAGAGAGAGCGAGACAGAGAGAGACAGAAATCTCCGAGAGAAATAAAGAGAGAGAGAGCGAGACAGAGACAGAAATCCCCGAGAGAAATAAAGAGAGAGAGAGAGAGCGAGACAGAGAGAGACAGAAATCCCCGAGAGAAATAAAGAGAGAGAGCGAGACAGAGACAGAAATCCCCGAGAGAAATAAAGAGAGAGAGAGAGAGCGAGACAGAGAGACAGAAATCCCCGAGAGAAATAAAGAGAGAGAGAGCGAGACAGAGAGAGACAGAAATCCCCGAGAGAAATAAAGAGAGAGAGAGAGAGCGAGACAGAGAGAGACAGAAATCCCCGAGAGAAATATATATATAGAGAGAGAGACAGAGAGAGACAGAGAGAGGGAGAGACTCGATTCTGACTCTGGGTTCCCCCCTCCTCACGCCCCCTCCGTTCTGAGCTCTGCTCATTCCTCTGAGGGAGGAGCAGCTGGGCCCCTCCTTGCGGCCTTGGTCACCCTCGTCCACGGGCTTGAGGACAGGACACTGCATCCGTCCCCTGCATTTCCTGGGACGGTCCCCTGGGGCCCCCCCCACCCCCCCCCAGGCGGCCCAACAGCATGGATGGAATTCTAACCGCTCCTGACATTTCACAGGGACGCCCCACCCTGCCGACACGGGGGTGACTACTATCTCCACAGCCTGTGTTGTGGGCCCCACCCGGTCCCAGAGTAACCCAGGCCTCTGCGTTCATGTCACTCGTTATCTCTACCCCCCAGGCCTCCCTGCCCACCCCCCACCCCCGCCCGCCTGGCCCCTGACAGACAGACCATTCCGCCTCAGCCCAGCCCAGTCTCTCAGCATTCTGCAAACCTCCCTCCCTCTCCCCGTGTCCCCTCTGCCCCCACCTCCTTGGGCTTGGGGGCCTCCTGGGAGGCCGCCCCTGCTGGGAGTGGGTGTTGCTGCTCTGCAGGGAAACCTCTGCGGGCGTGACTCACACCCACAAGGCTGGGTGGCCGGTCCAACAGCCTGGTTGCATAACCCGGGCGGCCCCAGCCGGCCACAGGCACCGGGCATTCTCCACACTTGACTTCTGCTGCGAATGCCTCTGCCGCCGAGCTGGACACCGGGATTTCTTCACATCTGACTTCTGCTGCGAATGCCTCTGCTGCTGAGCTGGACACCGGGATTTCTCCACACCTGACTTCTGCTGCGAATGCCTCTGCCGCCCAGCTGGACACCGGGATTTCTCCACACCTGACTTCTGCTGCGAATGCCTCTGCTGCCGAGCTGGACACTGGGATTTCTCCACACCTGACTTCTGCTGCGAATGCTTCTCTTCTGCTGCGAATGCCTCTGCTGCTGAGCTGGACACCGGGATTTCTCCACACCTGACTTCTGCTGTGAATGCCTCTGACGCCGAGCTGGACACAGGGATTTCTCCACACCTGACTTCTGCTGCGAATGCCTCCGCCGCCGAGCTGGACAGCGGGATTTCTCCACACCTGACTTCTGCTGTGAATGCCTCCACCGCCGAGCTGGACACTGGGATGTCTCCACACCTGACTTCTGCTGCGAATGCCTCTGCTGCCGAGCTTGACACCGGGATTTCTCCACACCTGACTTCTGCTGCGAATGCCTCTGCTGCCGAGCTTGACACCAGGATTTCTCCACACCTGACTTCTGCTGCGAATGCCTCTACCACCGAGCTGGACACTGGGATGTCTCCACACCTGACTTCTGCTGCGAATGCCTCTGCTGCCGAGCTTGACACCGGGATTTCTTCACATCTGACTTCTGCTGCGAATGCCTCTGCTGCTGTGCTGGACACCGGGATTTCTCCACCCTTGACTTCTGCTGCGAATGCCTCTGCCACCGAGCTGGACACCGGGATTTCTCCACACCTGACTTCTGCCGCGAATGCTTCTGCCGCCAAGCTGGACACCGGGATTTCTCCACACCTGACTTCTCTGCCACCGAGCTGGACACTGGGATTTCTCCACACCTGACTTCTGCTGCGAATGCCTCTGCTGCCGAGCTTGACACCGGGATTTCTTCACATCTGACTTCTGCTGCGAATGCCTCTGCTGCTGTGCTGGACACCGGGATTTCTCCACACTTGACTTCTGCTGCGAATGCCTCTGCCACCGAGCTGGACACCGGGATTTCTCCACACCTGACTTCTACTGCGAATGCCTCTGCCGCCGAGCTGGACACTGGGATTTCTCCACACCTGACTTCTGCTGCGAATGCCTCCGCCGCCGAGCTGGACAGCAGGATTTCTCCACACCTGACTTCTGCTGCGAATGCCTCTGCCCCCAAGCTGGACACAGTGATTTCTCCACACCTGATTTCTGCTGCGAATGCCTCTGCCGCCGAGTTGGACACCGGGATTTCTCCACACCTAACTTCTGCTGCAAATGCCTCTGCTGCCGAGCTGGACACCGGGATTTCTCCACACCTGACTTCTGCTGCGAATGCCTCTCTTCTGCTGCAAATGCCTCTGCCGCCAAACTGGACACCAGGATTTCTCCACACCTGACTTCTGCTGCAAATGCCTCTGCCGCTGAGCTGGACACCGGGATTTCTCCACACCTGACTTGTGCTGCGAATGCCTCTGCCGCTGAGCTGGACACCGGGATTTCTCCACACCTGACTTCTGCTGCAAATGCCTCTCTTCTGCTGCAAATGCCTCTGCCACCGAGCTGGACACCGGGATTTATTCACACCTGACTTCTGCTGCGAATGCCTATGCCACCGAGCTGGACACCGGGATTTCTCCACATCTGACTTCTGCTGCGAATGCTTCTGCTGCCGAGCTGGACACCGGGATTTCTCCACATCTGACTTCTGCTGCGAATGCCTCTGCTGTCGAGCTGGACACCGGGATTTCTCCACACCTGACTTCTGCTGCAACACGTTTCTTGCCAAGGGGACCCTCCAGGAAGGAGGGAGGGAGGGTAGAAGGAACCTGTGCGGGGTTCCGTTTGCCGCACCGCCAACACAGAGGTTCTTGTCTGGGGGGGGCTGGATCCCTTGGATCAACGGCACTGAATCCAGGGTACTCAGTTTGGGGGGGACACAAATCAGGGGGCGGTCGGTTGGCTCACGAGGCGACAGCGTTCTGTTCATGACGCATCCGTTCCTCTCCGAGCACGAGACCGGACACGCAGAAGCCGAGATCTGTTTCTCATTTTCTTTTCTGTTGTGTTCTTTCTTTTCTGCTGAGGGTTTTTCATCAAACCCACATGTGCCGAGGTCCCAGAAACACCTCAGGAGGACGCAGCCCAGCGAGGGGTCCGGGGGGGTGGGGAAGGGAAAGGAAGGGGGTCGCCACGCTGGTCTACCCAATTAAACCTGCAAGTCACATCATAACGGCCGGTCTCGGCGATGTCTAACAAGCCAGTGTGTAAGGCGTCACTGCCTGTTAGCTGCCGGGCAGGGCACGAAAGCTTTCTTGCAACGGAGAGACTGGGGCGCCCGCTGCGTCCCTCCCCACATCCCCGTCACTGTCCCCGCCGTGTAGATAATGCAGCGGCTCCTACCGCCACACGCCACTGCGTCAATATGACACAGGACCACGTTAAGAAAAGTCCGGCGGGATTCCACAGTGACGTGGTGAACAGCCGGGATCGTCGTCTAGAATAACGAAAGTCTAGACCAGTGATTCTCAACCTTCCTAACGCCGTGACCCCGCAATACAGTTCCTCATGTGGCGGTGGCCCCAAACCAAACAATAATTTTGGTGGCTACTTCATCACTGTCATTTTGCTACAGTTATGATTTGGAATGTAAATAACCTGAGACGCATTATGTATTTTCCGATGGCTTTAGGCGACCCCGCCGGGGTCGCGACCCACAGGTTGAGAACCGCTTGGTCTAGTTGCATCCGTCGGATAAAACAAACCGGGAACAGGGTGTCGCTCTGCGGTCCGCGACAGTCTGGGGACACGCTGGAAGGGGCTCAGCGGCTGGATAGGAGCTCGGTGGTCGACACGAGACCTCCCATCTCTTGCTTTCGAAGAAAAGGCATTTTGGGGGGGTGGGGGTGGGGGCTTGGAAGCAAAGTCACGCTCAGTAGCGCTCGGAGGAACTGTGTCGCCGCTAGTCAGCAAATGCACAGCCCCGTCTCTCTCAAAGTCTCTAGCCTGAGCTGTGGTGGCGCAGTGGATAAAGCGTTGACCTGGAAATGCTGAGGTCGCCGGTTCGAAACCCTGGGCTTGCCTGGTCAAGGCACATATGGAGTTGATGCTTCCTGCTCCTCCCCCCTTTCTCTCTCTCTGTCTCTCTCTCTCCTCTCTCTCTCTCTCTCTCTCTCTCTCTCTCTCTCTCTCTCTCCTTTCTAAAATTAATAAAAAAAAAAAAAAAAAAAAGTCTCTGCCCCAGACAGAGAGCGGTTCTAAGGGGTGTCACAGTGGACTCGTCAATCCTGCGATTCTGCATGTCTATCTATTCAGACAGCAAGACCAATACGGCCATGTTGCAAAGCAGAGACCAGGGGCTGTGGTTCCAGTCATAACAAAGGATAATAATATAATAAAATAATAATAATAATACCATGGCCGTCCGTCGGACGCTTTGTGTGACTGTAGTGGCCCAGGCAGAACAGAGCCAACAAACCAGACGGGGAAACAAGGTCCCTCCCGGCCTCCAGGGAACCGCTAAATTATTCTCTTCTTTAACATGTTTTTAAAATATTTTATTTATTCATTTGAGAGAGAGAGAGAGAGAGAGAGAGAAGGGGGAGAGCAGGAAGCATCAATTCCCATATGTGCCTTGACCAGGCAAGCCCAGGGTTTTGAACCGGCGACCTCACCATTCCAGGTCGATGCCTAAGCCACGGCGCCCCCACGGGTGAGGAAACCCCTGAATAATGTGGAAGAACCCCTGAATAATTCAGGGAAACCCCTGAATATTGCAGATTGGAAGGAGAAAGTGAGCCCCCAGACGCAGGCTGTGGCAATGTGGAGGCGGTAAGACAACAGCAGCAGCAGAAGGTGTACACCCTTTATCCGTTGTATTCCTGCCCTCGGCCTGTGTCCAGGGGGCACACGGCCGACTCCTCAGGGGGTCAGCTCTGGGCCTTCCGTCCACACGCCCCTCGTGTCCCTGAGAAATCCCACAGCGAGTCAGGGGCTCCCAGGACACACGCTGTAATGTTTCTTTGGGGACACATCATTCCCCTTGGACCCTGAGTCAGTAACTAAATATGCATAAATCTAAGTAAGTATATATATTATAATATATATAATGTGTGGGCCCTGGCCGGTTGGCTCAGCGGTAGAGTGTCAGCCTGGCGTGCAGGAAACCCAGGTTCAATTCCCGGCCAGGGCACATAGGACAGGCACCCATTTGCTTCTCCACCCCCCCCCCTCTCCTTCCTCTCTGTCTCTCTCTTCCCCTCCCGCAGCCAAGGCTCCATTGGAGCAAAGATGGCCCGGGCACTGGGGATGGCTCCTTGGCCTCTGCCCCAGGCGCTAGAGTGGCTCTGGTGGCAGCAGAGCGACGCCCCGGAGGGGTACAGCATTGCCTCCTAGTGGGCAGAGCGTCGCCCCTGGTGGGCGTGCCGGGTGGATCCCGGTCGGGCGCATGCGGGAGTCTGTCTGACTGTCTCTCCCCATTTCCAGCTTCAGAAAAAAGAATATATATAATGTGTGTGTGTGTGTGTGTGTATATGTATATATATATATGTATATATATGTGTGTATGTATGTGTGTGTATGTGTGTGTGTGTGTGTGTGTGTGTGTGTGTGTGTATATATATATATATATATATGGTCTACCGGAAAGTTCTGTCTGTTTCTATCACAACAAGTTTTGACATGTAAACACATGTTTATCTGGCGCATGTGTGCCTCTCTATTTGTATCACTTAATGTATACATACTGACGTAGCAAATTAAGTAAAACAAAGTTGATTCACGTTAGTCTTATGTGTGAAGCCATAGTGTACCCATGGCTACTGATAAAGTTCATTGACGCCACTGTCATTGTTACGAATTTCAACAAGGAAGAAATGCTACAGAAGCATGTCTGTCGCCTCCACCGTATTCCGCGGACTTAGCACCCTCCGACGATCACTTGTTTTTTGCCCTTACAAAATTTTTTGAAGGGCAAAAAATTCAAAAATGAAGAAGATATCGAACAAGCACTGGTTCAATTTTTCGCATCAAAAGAGAAAACAGGCCCTGGCCGGTTGGCTCAGCGGTAGAGCATTGGCCTGGAGTGCAGGGGACCCGGGTTCGATTCCCGGCCAGAGCACATAGGAGAAGCGCCCATTTGCTTCTCCACCTCCTCCTTCCTTTCTGTCTCTCTCTTCCCCTCCCGCAGCCAAGGCTCCATTGGAGCAAAGATGGCCCGGGCACTGGGGATGGCTCCTTGGCCTCTGCCCCAGGCACTAGAGTGGCTCTGGTCGCGGCAGAGAGACACCCGCGAGGGGCAGAGCATCGCCCCTGGTGGGTGTGCCGGGTGGATCCCGGTCAGGTGCATGTGGGAGTCTGTCTGACTGCCTCCCCGTTTCCAGCTTCAGAAAAATACAAAAAAAAAAAAAAAGAGAGAGAGAAAACATTTTTCAAAAATGGGATATACCAATTGCCCTCACGCCGGCAAGAAATCATGAATAATAATGGCAGTTATATTATTTAATCAAGTTTATTGACGGTCAGAAAAATTTGTATTTTGTTTTATTCCAAAAACAGACAGAACTTTCCGGTAGACCTTATATCATAGATGTGTGTATACATCTATAATGTATATCATAATATATATAATGTATATATATTATTATATATATATGTTCAGGAAGCATTCAGACCACCTTTGTTCCGGGAGAGCCTGACTCACGTCCAGAACACAGACCACACGCCGTGTGTGTGTGACTAATTCCTCTCTGGTCCTGAGTCTCTCTCGTGAGCCTTTCTTTCCAGGCAGGGAGCACGGAGATTCTCAGAGGCCCGAGTTCTCGCGCTGTGCGCTTTGACGCGAATCCTGCCGGAGCGCGCACGGCGGACGCAGTCCCCACGGGGTTGCCTGGCAGACCCTGCGTGGAGGTGGAGCCGGACAGACAGATGCCCAAGCGCACGGGCTGCTGCCCGGGGCTCACGGGTCCTGCCGGCTCTCAGCAAGGTCTGCGGAGCGTGTGGACGCCTCCCCGGTGGTCCCCGTTGGTCCAGGGGGACCCCCCTTGGCGCATTCGAGATCCGAACCGTCGGTACCAGCAGACGCTGCGGGAAGACTCCTCAGAGTCACAAGAGACACCGCGTGTCCCGAACCGGCCTCGCCAAAGGCCACACACAGGTGCCCGCGGAGGCCTCAGCACACGGGTGACGCGCAGACTCCGTCCCGGACGGCCTTTCTCGCCCCGTCTGGGGGCCACGGAGCCTATAGATCGGTGCACTTCACTTTGCAGGATAAGGACTTGGAGCGAAGTGGCTCGTTGCACCAGCACAAAATTCCACAGACGGGGCAGCTTAAATAAACAACATTTATGTCCCCGGGTCCTGAGGGCTGGAGTCTGAGACCTGGGTGCGGACAGGGCTGGGTCCCCCCTGAGATCTCTCTCCTGGGCGTGCAGACGGCCGTCTCCTCCCTGGGTCCTCACACGGCCGTCCCTCTGTGTCTGTCTGTGTCTCCCCCCCCCCCCCCGGGTCCTCACCCGGCCGGCCGTCTGTGTGTGTCTGTGTCCCCTCCTCGGGTCCTCACACGGCCGTCCCTCTGTGTGTGTCTGTGTTTCCTCCCCGGGTCCTCACACGGCCGTCCCTCTGTGTCTGTCTGTGTCTCCTCCCCGGGTCCTCACACGGCCGTCCCTGTGTGTGTGTCTGTGTCTCCTCCCTGGGTCCTCACACGGCCGTCCCTCTGTGTGTGTCTGTGTCTCCTCTCTGGGTCCTTACACGGCCGTCCCTCTGTGTGTGTCTGTGTCTCCTCCCCGGGTCCTCACACGGCCGTCCCTCTGTGTGTGTCTGTGTCTCCTCTCTGGGTCCTTACACGGCCGTCCCTCTGTGTGTGTCCGTGTCCCCTCCCCGGGTCCTCACACGGCCGTCCCTCTGTGTGTGTGTCTGTGTCCCCTCCCCGGGTCCTCACACGGCCGTCCCTCTGTGTGTGTCTGTGTCCTCACCTCCCTGGGTCCTCACACGGCCATCCCTCTGTGTGTGTCTGTGTCTCCTCCCCGGGTCCTCACACGGCTGTCCCTCTGTGTGTGTCTGTGTGTCCTCCCCGGGTCCTCACACGGCCGTCCCTCTGTGTGTGTCTGTGTCTCCTCCCCGGGTCCTCACACGGCCGTCCCTCTGTGTGTGTCTGTGTCTCCTCCCCGGGTCCTCACATGGCCGTCCCTCTGTGTGTGTCTGTGTCTCCTCTCTGGGTCCTTACACGGCCGTCCCTCTGTGTGTGTCCGTGTCCCCTCCCCGGGTCCTCACACGGCCGTCCCTCTGTGTGTGTCTGTGTCTCCTCCCCGGGTCCTCACACGGCCGTCCCTCTGTGTGTGTCTGTGTCTCCTCCCCGGGTCCTCACACGGCCGTCCCTCTGTGTGTGTGTCTGTGTCTCCTCCCCGGGTCCTCACACGGCCGTCCCTCTGTGTGTGTGTCTGTGTCCCCTCCCCGGGTCCTCACACGGCCGTCCCTCTGTGTGTGTCTGTGTCCTCACCTCCCCGGGTCCTCACACGGCCGTCCCTCTGTGTGTGTCTGTGTCCTCACCTCCCTGGGTCCTCACACGGCCGTCCCTCTGTGTGTGTCTGTGTCTCCTCCCCGGGTCCTCACACGGCCGTCCCTCTGTGTGTGTGTCTGTATCTCCTCCCCGGGTCCTCACACGGCCGTCCCTCTGTGTGTGTGTCTGTGTCTCCTCCCCGGGTCCTCACACGGCTGTCCCTCTGTGTGTGTCTGTGTGTCCTCCCCGGGTCCTCACACGGCCGTCCCTCTGTGTGTGTCTGTGTGTCCTCCCCGGGTCCTCACACGGCCGTCCCTCTGTGTGTGTCTGTGTGTCCTCCCCGGGTCCTCACACGGCCGTCCCTCTGTGTGTGTGTCTGTGTCTCCTCCCCGGGTCCTCACACGGCCGTCCCTCTGTGTGTGTCTGTCTGTGTCTCCTCCCCGGGTCCTCACACGGCCGTCCCTCTGTGTGTGTTTGTGTCTTCACCTCCTCTTCTTATAAGGACCCCCGTCCTGTGGGGTCAGGACCCTCCCTAGTGACCTCATGTTACCTGAATCCTCTCTTTATAGCCCCGTCTCCTAATACAGCCCTATTCTGGGGTTCTGGGGGTTCCAAAGCCAACATATGAATAAGTCGGGGGTTGGATGGAACATAGCTCCACCTATAACAGACTTAAACGCAGGGAAGTTGCTCCACCCCCCACTGAGGCCCTGGTCCCACAGCCGAGTGGAGCAGAGAGAAGGGGCGGCCACCCCAGCCCCAGGGCGAGCGTGAGAAGAAACAGCTCTTTGGCCTTGAAGACAGGTCACTCACAGTCTGCAGCGTCCACCCCCACGCCACTTGGGCGGCGCCTCTCGGACCCATAAACACAGGCAGGCTAGAGGCGGTTCCGGCAGGTCTGGGTGGGGCCGCCCGCCTTCCTCCGCAGCTCTCAGAGGGGGTGGGTGCCCCGGGGCTGGCAGGCCACCTTGGAGGGTCACCGGACAAACAGGAATGCCGTCCAGTTGCCCAAACCACCTCTCCCCCTTCCCCAGAGTCCAGAAGGAGGTCTTCATGCCCAAGAGAATCACAGCTTTGCCGATGATGGGAAGGGGGGGCGATGTAAGACCTTCCCTGCTCTTGAACCTCTCACAGCAGTGGTCCCCAACCTTTCTTGGGCCATGGACCGGTTTAACGTCAGAAAATAGATATTTTCACAGACTGGCCTTTAGGGTGGGACGGATAAATATATCACGTGACCAAGACAAGCGTCAAGAGTGAGTCTTTGGCCTGACCTGTGGTGGCGCAGTGGATAAAGTGTCGACCTGGAAATGCTGAGGTCGCCGGTTCGAAACCCTGGGCTTGCCTGGTCAAGGCACATATGGGAGTTGATGCTTCCTGCTCCTCCCCCCCTTCCCTCTCTCTGTCTCTCCTCTCTCTCCTCTCTCTCTCTCTCTCTCTCTCTCTCTGTCTCTCCCTCTCCTCTCTAAAATGAATAAATAAAAAAATTTAAAAAAAAGAGTGAGTCTTACACGGATGTAGCAGAGGGAATCTGGTCATTTTTTAAAAATAAAACATCATTCAGACTTCAATATCAATAAAACGGAAATAATGTAAGTTATTTATTCTTTCGCTGCGGACCGGTACCCAATGGCCCACAGACCGGTACCGGTACCCAATGGCCCGGGGGTTGGGGACCACTACCCTGCAGGACTGGCCTCTGGGACAGTTGAAGTGGGAAGGTGAAGACATCCCACAGGGTGAACTGTAAGGGTCACGGCAGCTGCAGGAGGGGTGTCCCCGCTGTTCGGTCAAACCCGACTCGCGCTGTCCCCGTGAAGGCGAGGACGTCCCTAGGAGTCACAGCTACAGCCGGGCGACCGTACATCAGTTGATCACGGCTGCCGTGGGCGGGCGTGGTCACGTCTGCTGAAGGCCTTTGACGCCAGGACCGGGGGCCTTCCCAGAGGATTCTGACTCAGGGTGGGAAGGTCACCTCGTGACTCAGTTTCTAGGCTGACCGACAGGTTTCAGAGTTTTCAGCCCCAGAATCTTAGGAAGCCAGTTTCTGAGACTGAATTTCAGTGTGCAATAGATAAATAGATAGATAGATAAATAATAGATACATAGAGAGATAGATAGGTAAATACATAGATAGATATAGAGATAGATACATAGATAAATACATAGAATGATAGATAGATAGATACATAGTTAGATACATAGGTTGATAGATACATAGGTAGATAAATAGATCGATAGATGATTTATAAATACACACACAGATAGGTAGATAGATAGATTGGTAGATGATTCATAGATACATACACACATAGGTAGGTAGATGGACAGATCGATAAACAGTAGATAATAAACAGATCAATAGATGATAGATAGATACATACATAGATAGATACATAGACAGATACATAGGTAGATAGATACATAGGTAGATATATAGATAGATAAATACATAGAATGATAGATACATAGATACATAGATAGATAGATATATAGGTAGATAAATAGATCATTAGATGATTTATAGATACATACACACATAGGTAGATAGATAAATCGATAGATGATTGATAGATACATATACACATAGGTAGGTAGATGGACAGATTGATAAACAGTAGATAAACAGATCAATAGATAATAGATACATACATACATAGGTAGATAGATACATAGATAGATACATAGGTAGATAAATAGATCGATAGATGATTAATAGATACATACACACACAGGTAGATAGATAAATAGATTGATAGATGATTAATAGATACATACACACATAGGTAGGTAGATGGACAGATCGATAGACGATAGATAAATAAACAGATCAATAGATGATAGGTACATACATAGGTAGATAGATAGATAGATAATTGATAGATGAAAGATACAGAATGATAGATAAATAGATGATGGACACACAGATCACAGACAGACAGACAGACAGATAGACAGAGGAGACAGAGTCTCTGATGGTCAAGCAGCCTCCCACTGTGATTGGCATCCAGGAGGCTCATCTGAGGGTCAGTCACAAGGACGATCACTCACACGTCCTCACAGGGTCACCCAGGGTTCCCCTCCCATCTCCCCGGGGCCCCACCGACCTGCCGAATGTGGTTCCCCGGGAACTGGGGTCCCCACCCGGGTGACCTCTGCATAGCAAGCCTTGACAATCCTCACCCTACGTAACCGGGCAGCTCCAGCCGCACACGGATGAGCCAGGTGACCAGAAGCTGGTGAAAGGACCCATTTTGGGGACGACGTCTACTCCTGTCCATCAGCGACATCCGAGGATGGCTGAGGGCCCCCAAGAAAAAGGAGGGAAATGGAAACAGGCCCCCCCCCGAGGGACGTGGCGTGAGGCCAGCGTGGGGTGTTTGCCCCAGAGCCCGGAGCGGTCTGGCCAACTGCCCCGGACATGGACGGACGCCTCTACACACCACCCCTGTCCAAACCCACACAGCCCCGGCCGAACGCAGCAAACACCAGACGCACCGTGGCCGAACAGAAACTACGCTTGACCCTGAATAACCTCGGGGCAGGGGACGCTGACCCGGACACGCACACATAACCCTCAAACGCCCCCACGCTGATCTCCTGACAGCCTCCCACTGGCTGCTCACATAAACAGCCCGGGAACGGGCATGTCGTACGCTGTCCTGTGTTCTCACAGAGGAAAGAAGAAACAGTAAGAACGTATAAAGCGGCGGTTCTCAACCTGTGGGTCGCGACCCCGGCGGGGTCGCCTAAAGCCATCGGAAAATACATAACGCCTATCAGGTATTTACATTCCGAATCATAACTGTAGCAAAATGACAGTGATGAAGTAGCCACCAAAATTATTGTTTGGTTTGGGGTCCCCGCCACATGAGGAACTGTATCACGGGGTCACGGCATTAGAAAGGTTGAGAACCGCTGGTATAAAGAGACGAGCCCAATGGTGGCTGTCGGAATGATTCCGCCCCGGCGTGGACCCGGGCTGCTGCAGAAATGGCCGCCCTCAGAAACATTATGTGTCAGTATAAGTCCCCGCAACATGAGGAACTGTATCACGGGGTCACGGTATTAGAAAGGTTGAGAACCGCTGGTATAAAGAGATGTGCCCAATGGTGGCTGTGAGAATGATTCCGCCCCGGTGTGGACCCGGGCTGCTGCAGAACTGGCCGCCAACAGAAACATTATGTGTCAGTGTAAAATAGAAGAAAGCCAAAAAAAAAACCCCTAAAAAAACAAACAAACAAAAAAAACAAACAGAAAAAAAAATAGAAAGAAAAACAAATAGAAAGAAAAAAACCTCAAACCAAAAGACACGACAAACGACATCACGATGATCAGTTTATATATCATCGATTTGAAAGTCTCTACGCAGAAAAGCAGCCGTGTACACACATGTCCCGACGGCTACACACATCTGGTGACTGGACAGAATGAAGCAAGCCCCATGTGTTTTGGGGAATCTTTTTTATTTTTTCCGATCTCCGTGTCTCCTTTTATTATCTCAGTGGTTCTCAACCTGTGGGCTGCGACCCCGGCGGGGTCGCCTAAAGCCATCGGAAAATACATAATGCCTATCAGGTATTTACATTCCGAATCATAACTGTAGCAAAATTACAGTGATGAAGTAGCCACCAAAATTATTGTTTGGTTTGGGGTCCCCGCCACACGAGGAACTGTATGGCGGGGTCACGGCATTAGAAAGGTTGAGAACCGCTGGTATAAAGAGATGTGCCCAATGGTGGCTGTGGGAATGATTCCGCCCCGGTGTGGACCCGGGCTGCTGCAGAACTGGCCTGCCCTCAGAAACATTATGTGTCAGTGTAAAATAGAAGAAAGCCAAAAAAAAAAAAACCCTAAAAAAACAAACAAACAAAAAAAACAAACAGAAAAAATAATAGAAAGAAAAACAAATAGAAAGAAAAAAAACCCCAAACCAAAAGACACAACAAACGACATCACAATGATCAGTTTATATATCATCGATTTGAAAGTCTCTACGCAGAAAAGCAGCCGTGTACACACGTGTCCCGACGGCTACACACGTCTGGTGACTGGACAGAATGAAGCAAGCCCCATGTGTTTTGGGGAATCTTTTTTTTTATTTTCCGATCTCCGTGTCTCCTTTTATTATCTCAGCGGTTCTCAACCTGTGGGCTGCGACCCCGGCGGGGTCGCCTAAAGCCATCGGAAAATACATAATGCCTATCAGGTATTTACATTCCGAATCATAACTGTAGCAAAGTGACAGTGATGAAGTAGCCACCAAAATTATTGTTTGGTTTGGGGTCCCCGCCACATGAGGAACTGTATCACGGGGTCACGGCATTAGAAAGGTTGAGAACCGCTGGTATAAAGAGATGTGCCCAATGGTGGCTGTCGGAATGATTCCGCCCCGGCGTGGACCCGGGCTGCTGCAGAAATGGCCGCCCTCAGAAACATTATGTGTCAGTATAAGTCCCCGCAACATGAGGAACTGTATCACGGGGTCACGGCATTAGAAAGGTTGAGAACCGCTGGTATAAAGAGTCATGCCCAGCGGTGGCTGTGGGAATGATTCCGCCCCAGTGTGGACCTGGGCTGCTGCAGAACTGGCCGCCAACAGAAACATTATGTGTCAGTGTAAAATAGAAGAAAGCCAAAAAAAAAAACAACCAAAAAACAAAAAACAAACAGAAAAAAAAATAGAAAGAAAAACAAATAGAAAGAAAAAAACCTCAAACCAAAAGACACGACAAACGACATCACGATGATCAGTTTATATAATCGATTTGAAAGTCTCTACACAGAAAAGCAGCCGTGTACACACGTGTCCCGACGGCTACACACGTCTGGTGACTGGACAGAATGGAGCAAGCCCCAGGTGTTTTGGGGAATCTTTTTTATTTTTTTTTTCCGATCTCCGTGTCTCCTTTTATTATCTCAGCGGTTCTCAACCTGTGGGCTGCAACCCCAGCGGGGTCGCCTAAAGCCATCAGAAAATACATAATGCCTATCAGGTATTTACATTCCGAATCATAACTGTAGCAAAGTTACAGTGATGAAGTAGCCACCAAAATTATTGTTTGGTTTGGGGTCCCCGCCACATGAGGAACTGTATTGTGCGGGGTCACGGCATTAGAAAGGTTGAGAACCGCTGGTATAAAGAGATGTGCCCAATGGTGGCTGTCGGAATGATTCCGCCCCGGCGTGGACCCGGGCTGCTGCAGAACTGGCCGCCAACAGAAACATTATGTGTCAGTGTAAAATAGAAGAAAGCCAAAAAAAAAAACAACCAAAAAACAAAAAACAAACAGAAAAAAAAATAGAAAGAAAAACAAATAGAAAGAAAAAAACCCTCAAACCAAAAGACACGACAAACGACATCACGATGATCAGTTTATATCATCGATTTGAAAGTCTCTACGCAGAAAAGCAGCCATGTACACACGTGTCCCGACGGCTACACACATCTGGTGAGTGGAGAGAATGGAGCAAGCCCCATGTGTTTTGGGGAATCTTTTTTTTTTTTTCCGATCTCCGTGTCTCCTTTTATTATCTCAGCGGTTCTCAACCTCTGGGCTGCGACCCCGGCGGGGTCGCCTAAAGCCATCGGAAAATACATAATGCCTATCAGGTATTTACATTCCGAATCATAACTGTAGCAAAGTTACAGTGATGAAGTAGCCACCAAAATTATTGTTTGGTTTGGGGTCCCCGCCACATGAGGAACTGTATTGTGCGGGGTCACGGCGTTAGAAAGGTTGAGAACCACTGTTTTATCTGCTTTTCAAAGACCTGATTCTGCGTCCTGTTCCCTCAAACCCCTTGCTGACCCGACAGCGAATCCTAGTTAAACCCAGAAGAAATAGAAAGACTCCCAACAGTCACCTCCGCGTCCATTAGAAAGCTGACCATCTTGTCATGTATTTATTTTTTTTTTTTGAAATTTTCTTTTGTTTTTAAATTTTACCGTTTCTCTTCCAATGATATTTTGCAGGTGATATTCATTGGTATCAGTTTTCCGTGTGTGGCGTGGTCACTAGACAATCACGTACTTTATATAACAGGGGTCGGGAACCTATGACTCGTGAGCCAGATGCGGCTCTTTTGATGGCTGCCTCTGGCACGCAGACAAATCTTTCATAAAAAGAAATAATGTTAAAAATAGAAAGCATTCTCATGGATTACAATCCATTCATTTCCTACCGCTCACGTTCATGGTTGCGGGTGGCTGGAGCCAATCACAGCTGTCCTCCGGGACAACACCACATTTTTATTGGATGATGCGTCACGTCCACGGGTCGTTGTATGGCTCTCACGGAATGACATTTTAAAATATGTGGCGTTCGTGGCTCTCTCAGCCACAAAGGTTCCCGACCTCTGTTATACAGTGTTGTTGGATTTCCCAGTGCCCAGTGGTCACCCTGCACAGTGATGACCGTATGACTGAGCCTGTTCCCTGTGCCGGACTTGACGTCCTGGGTGGGTTCCATGATTGCTCACCTGCACTGCTCCTATACACATGCTTTATTTTTATTCATTGATGTGCATGATTTACGCATTCGTCTTAAGGACGTACTTGATCATCGGAAGAATAATTTATGCTCTGTGAATTATATAACAGAAGTCTGTTTTCCTGGCCCCTTTGCAACCAACATGCCGTCACCTTGGCAGAATGTTTTGGGGACCTTGCCACCTCGCCCAAACCAATCGCTAGTGAGGGGTAGGGTGCTGGGGGCCATCTGCATATTTAACTCCTTCCCTGAGACCCAGAGCCTCCGCAGCCACGGGCCACACAACAGAACCCCACAGAGGTGCCTGATGGGGACCTCACCCACTTGGAAGGGGTGTCCTCTGGCCAATGAGAAAAAAAAAAAAAGAAAAAAAAAAACAAAAACAAACAAACAAAAAAAAAACCCCTTCGTGCCTCAGTTTACCCATTCATAACATGGCACGAAGCTATGCACCCCCACCTCAGGGCTGTGCGGGGATCCACCCGGGAGCCACCAACCGCCCGCGGTGTGTAGGAAGCCATCATTAAAAGACCGGAATGTGGCCTTGATTCCCACAAAGTAGGGGGGACGTGGTCCCATGCCCTCACGAAGGACGTGGCCAGCGGACGCACCCGGGAGCCCCCCACAGCTCAGTGACAGGGTGCGTGTGTACATGCCACCGTGGCGGGCTCAGGGAAGGTGCCAGCCGATGACCCGTAAAGGATGGTGCCCACGTTGAAGTGTGGAGGCTCAGGGTGCCCGCCTGCAGGGGTAGGGGGAAAGCCAGCAAGCCCGTTGTTCCCGGCAACGCACGAAACCCCAGCAAAAACCCCAGGACTGGTCGGCCCCTCCCCCCTTCCACTGGGGTAATGAGGCAAGCTGCCTTCTCACTTCCCCTTCTGTAAACTGGGGCTCCAGCCTCGGTCTGTGTTCCATCCATATCATAGCAGGGCCGGGGTGGAGATATTGGGGACAGACTCTGAACACCAGGGTCCCCGTGAGCACCTCTGTCCTCAAACAACTGACACTCTAACCCAGTGGTCCCCAACCTTTCTTACGCCACGGACCGGTTTCATGTCAGAACATATTTTCACGGACCCGGCCTTTAGGGTGGGACGGATCAATGGATCACATGACCGAGACAAGCGTCAAGAGTGAGTCTCGGACGGATGGAACAGAGGGAATCTGGACTTCTTTAAAAAAAATAAAACATCGTTCAGACTCCAATATCAATAAAACGGAAATAATGTCAGTTATTTATTCTTTCTCTGCGGACCGGTACCAAATGACCCCTGGACCGGTACCGGGGTTGGGGAACCACTGCCTCAGGCTTTCACATGCACGGAACGGGATCCACTTTGAACTCCTCCCCGGTGTCCCCTCTCCCTGTGCACCCCACCCCCACCCCGATGCCTTCTTCAGCAGTTAGCGTTTTACGAGGAGCGGGAGAGAAAAAGCGGCTTCATCGCACGGCCGTCTAAACCCTACAAAAACGACACGAGCGGCTTAGAGTCCCCAAACTAGGTCCCCACCCTCCCCAGCCACCCCAGAACCCGCACGTCTGTCTTTCCGTCTGTTCGCCCACCCCATCCGTCCGTCTGTCCGTCCAGGGAGAGACAGAACTGCCTGCCACCGGGGTGTGTAGCTCTCCAGGGCGTAAACAGCTCCCCGTGTTTTCAATCTGCAACCAGGAAGCCTGACTGACGAGGGCGGAAAAAATGTGCAACTCCGTGTGGCCCAAAGCAGCCAGCACCCCTCCCCCCCCACCCCCAGGGGGGGGCAAGCAAGGCGTCCACCGCCAAACCAGTCTGTGGTCTCCACAGCATCTGCACCGGACACAGCGGTCACAGCGGCGAATTCAGAAGTCCCAGCGTACTCCGTTCTGGTTCCAGAGTCCTCCCCACCCCCACCCCCACCCCGACACCCCTGCTCGGGAAGAGGCCGCTTCGGGAAGGCGGGAGGGAGACAGATACACCCCGATCCCAACCAGAAAACAACCAACATTGTTGGATTCTCGGTGCTAAGGGTCACGTCAGCCCACTTTCTATGTTTATAGTTGCAGCGTCTGGACACCTCTCTCTCTCTCTCTCTCTCTCTCTCTCTCTCTCTCACACACACACACACACACACACATACCCAGTCTCCATCCGCCACCCCGGCCAGCATCCAGCATTCTCAACATCTGCTTCCCCAGGCGGTCAGCGGCCAGCCACGGCTCCCCCTGCTCCTTTGAAAGGAGTTTTAAAAGCAGACAGACGGGCAGACCCTTCCCCCACACACGTCCCTCTCCACAAACAGCCCAGCATCTCTCTTACCCTGGGCGTGAATCGCAAAGCACAGGACGGTGACACACAGGAGTCCCCGCCAGCCTGCCATGGCTCGCTGGCACGCAGAGAGCAGAGGACCTCTGCGCTTCTCTCGCAGCAGAAGAAGGAAGAAGGGCCGTGTGGGGGTCAGCCACCCCTCCCGGGCGGGCGGGCGTGCCGTGTGGACTTCTCCTCTCCCAACCAACGCAGGGAAGGGGAGGAAGGGAGGGAGGAAGAGGATGTCTTCAAACAGAAACTAGGAGCCCGCTGACGATATTAAATGATCTCCGCGGGCAGGCAGCTCCCAAGCCCCAGAGCCGGGGACCCTGGGGACGAGTGCGTGTAGGCGCTGGCCAATGCTCGGGACAGAGGGGAGGCAGGCACGCCCCAAGGCAGCCATGGGCGTGCTGGGCTCCAGAAGGCGGCACGCCCTGTCGTCCGTGGCTCTGCTTGCTCTTTGTGGGCGGAGGAGGCACGGAGAGATAAAGGTGCCAACCCTGAGCTGAGGGCACACCCCGCCCACGGGGCTTCCCAGGAATCCTGCAGCAGCGTCGGGTGGGCACAACATTGTCGCCCAGACCTGAGCGTCCCTCTCCACGTCTGTGACCTCCGAGATCCTGAGCCCGGAGAGGCACCCCGTCCCCGACCTCGGGGACCCCGGGAGACATCAGCACACGGCGTGTGAAACAGCTGGGAGCGTGCCCCACACTCACTCACGCCACAGCAGCACACGGCATGTGAAACAGCTGGGAGCGTGCTCCACGCTCACTCATGCCCTCAACCTGCTGGTGGGAAGCCCACAGCTGGCTCTGGCTGTCAGCCGCTACGTTGAATGGGACAAAGATGGGACAAAGGAATCTGGTGGAGGAAACGCAGGTGACCGAGGTCTCTTCTGCCTTTGTCCAGACTGGGGGTGGGGGAGCGTGGACAGACGGGGTGACCCGTTGTGTCTGTGGTCCAGGGTTTTGTGACCAGGACAAGGTTCAGACTCACTTGGGTTTCGGTTTTCAGGAGACAAAGGAAACATCTGTTTCCTGACGTGATGACTGTTTGTCACAGGCGACCTCAAGTTCGTTGACTCGGTAGCTCTGCGGCAGTGACCGACGTTGTCCGGGACCCAGAGGGGGGCGCATGGCGTTTAGCTAACACAGGTGACCCTGTCACCACAAGAAGTGCATGGGAGGGTGAGCCCCCCCTCTCCAAGATTCGCTGAAATCCTGACTCGCAGGACCTCAGAGTGTCACTTAATTAGGAAACAGGGTCTGTGCAGACGGGATGAAGGGAGGGGTCTGAGAGGAGTCACCCTGGGTCAGGGGGGGGGCCCTGCAGGCACCCAGTGACAGGGACCTTAGAAGAGACGGAGGAGGAGACACAGACACTGAGGAGAAGCCACGTGGGGACGGAGGCAGAGACGGGAGGGAGGCGGCCACCAGCCCAGGGACGCCTGGAGCCCCAGGAGCTGGAGGGAGAGGCAGGGGGACCCTCCCTGGAGCCCCCAGAGGGAGCACAGCCCGGGACCCCTGCATCTAAGACGTTTGGTCACGAAGACAGAGAGAGGGTAGATTTATAAAGTTTTAAGTCTTTTGTTGCTTATGGCCATTCGTATGCTGACAACAGGACTTGAATACGGCTCCTTTTCTTTTATTTGAAACCAGGAAAAAAATGACAGCAGGAAGCAAACATCTCTCTCTCTCTCTCTCTCTTTCTACCCCAGAAATTACCGTCTCCACCCATCTGGCCCCCACAATGCTGGCTGTCCCGGGACCCTCCCCGTGTCCCCGATACAAATGCTGCCCTGAGTTCATCAGCACCACTGGTGCACGCTCACACACACATACACCCTTTTCTTTTCTTTTCTTTTCTTTTCTTTTCTTTTCTTTTCTTTTCTTTTCTTTTCTTTTCTTTTCTTTTCTTTTCTGTTATATATTTTCTCTTCCCTCCAAGCAGGAGCGGATCGTGGACGAAACTGCGCACTTTGGACAAAGGTTGGCAGGCGCCGAATCAGACTCTTCCCCCAGAGGGGGCTGCGGCGTCTCCCTGACACGGTGACCGTCCTGGAAAACAGGGGGGCACTGCCTGCCAAAGCCGTTCGAGGGACATGCACGGAGACCGGCTTTCCCGGCGGCCACACACAGAGGGGGCGGCGGCAAGAAGCAGAGAGGGGCGCCACCCTAAAAGATGGAAGTCACAACCGGGACTCCTGGCCACCCACCCGCAAAACGCAGGCACTCAGCGGAGGGTGTGACTGGAAATAAATAATTCACCGCTCCGGCTCGGCCCCAGACGTGGGGAAAACATTTTGTGCTCTCTCTCTCTCTCACTCTCTCTCTCTCTCTCTCTCTCGTTGACTTTCTTTCTTTTTTCTTTTTTTTTTTGTGTGTGTTTTTCTGAAGTTTGAAACGGGGAGGCAGTCAGACAGACTCCCGCCTGCGCCCGACCAGGATCCACCCGGCACGCCCACCAGGGGTTGATGCTCTGCCCATCTGGGGCGTCGCTCTGTTGCATCCAGAGCCATTCTAGGGCCTGAGGCAGAGGCCACAGAGCCATCCTCAGCGCCAGGCCAACTTTGCTCCAATGGAGCCTTGGCTGCAGGAGGGGAAGAGAGAGACAGAGAGGAAGGAGAGGGGGAGGGGTGGAGAAGCAGGTCACCGCGTATCCTGTGTGCCCTGGCCGGGAATCGAACCCGGGACTTATGCACGCCAGGCTGACGCTCTACCACTGAGCCAACCGGCCAGGGCCCTCGTTGACTTTCAAAGCCATTCTCTTCAAAAGCCAGAGGGGGATGACCATCGATTATTTAAGTCAGAAGCATTTCATACAAGCACCGGACTGTTCACAGGCTTCTATCTGCCATCTCCCTATAGTGAAAAAAAAAAAAAAAAAAAAAACCCAACTCAGGCTGGTGACTGAGCCCCAATTTTTATTTAGTTTTTGGCACCTAAGTTTCCATGACAGCGCCTGAGTCACCCACGAATACTGGCTCACTCATCCATCCAGCTTTCCGATCCAGCTTACAAACACCAGTTGTGGAAGAAATAACAAAGCCGAACTTCGCCGAAGGCTTTGGAACCGTCTGGTGCCACGTTGGGATAAGTGCCCAAGAAGATAGATAACAAAGAAGGAGAATCCGGGTATAGAAATCGTTTTTGAAACCCCCAGATTTAAAAAAAAAAAAGAGAGAGAGAGTTTACCTCGTATGTTATATTGGGGGGGGGTGATTGGATTTGTCAACAGGTGATTTGGGAATAAAGGGGTTATCCCACGCAAAGTGGGATTGGTCTGCATAAAAATCTCTCCCTCGTTCCCTACATAAACATCAGCTGATGTTTTAATGTAGAAACCATGGTGTTAGAACAAAGTATGAATTTAAAAAAAAAAATTGCCAGTTTATTTTGTTCCTTAGATTACACATCAAGTGAAATCACACGGCGTCTGCCTTTCCCGGAAATGTTTCCCCGAGCATAAAACCCGTCGGCTCCACCCATGCGGTTGCAAATGGTAAGATTCCATCCTTTTTTGTGGCTATATACTATTCCACTGCCTATCTGTATAGCACGTTTTGTATCCACTCGTCCCAGCTATACGCCTCGAACCAAATACGAAATCATACTGAATGTCAACAGTAACTGAAAAAGCAAAATTACAAAAAAAAATAGAATAAAATGTCCAGTTAAATAGGGCTTAACTGTTTCACATAGAATTATATTCGAGCCCTGGCAGGTTGGCTCAGTGGTAGAGCGTCGGTCTGGTGTGCAGAAGTCCCGGGTTCGATTCCCGGCCAGGGCACACAGGAGAGGTGCCCATCTGCTTCTCCACCCCTCCCCCTCTCCTTCCTCTCTGTCTCTCTCTTCCCCTCCTGCAGCCAAGGCTCCATTGGAGCAAAGATGGCCCGGGCACTGGGGATGGCTCTGTGGCCTCTGCCTCAGGTGCTAGAGTGGCTCTGGTCGCGGCAGAGCGACGCCCCGGAGGGGCAGAGCATCGCCCCCTGGTGGGCAGAGCGTAGCCCCTGGTGGGCGTGCCGGGTGGATCCCGGTCGGACGCATGCGGGAGTCTGTCTGACTGTCTCTCCCCGTTTCCAGCTTCAGAAAAATACAGAAAAAAAAAAAAAAGGAAAAAATATATTCGAAGAAGGGCACATTGTAAATTAGAATGTACATTTCCAATGCCTATTCCTCAATAAAGAAACAGATTTTTATGTAAAATAATAAGAATCAATATCAGAATGGTCATTGCTTTTTTGTTTGTTTGTTTCTAAGCATGACAGAAAGACCACAAGCTGTTAACTAATTTCACTACATAAGAATACTCAACAGCCTGACCTGTGGTGGCGCAGTGGATAAAGCATCGATCTGGAACACTGAGGTCACCAGTTCAAAACCCAGGCTTGCCCAGTCAAGGCACATATGAGAGTTGATGCTTCCTGCTCCTCTCCCATTCTCTCCTTCTCTCCCCCCCACCTCTTTAAAATGAATAAATAAAAATCTTAAGAGAAAACTGGAAAAAAAATACTAAACACAGAATGCGGGCAAAACACCACTTCAGAAAGCAAAAGGCTCAGGATAAAGTGCAAAAGCATATTTGCTTCCGACTTTACGGTCATATCGCACTATCTTTCATATGTAAAGAGTTCCTGCAGATCAATAACAACAGGACCCACAGCACAAACACAGATGGGCAAAGGGCATATCCAGAGGGTTCCCCCAGGGAAGCAACACAGATGGGTCTTCCACACACTGGTTCTCAATCTCGTTCACGATCGGAGAAACTCAGTGTGAGATAAATTAATCCGATTCCGTTAGTCAACAAACAGATTGGCGATGATCAGAAAATGAGCAGGACTATGAAGAAACAGGGCTCTGTACCACTGGGGGTCCTAGATCTTGCAAAACCCCTACGGAGGACGATTGTGTGGTGTTCGTGAAAATTAACTATTCACCCGCCCTTTTTCCCACAACAATGACAATTTGGGGCATTTCTGGCACACACACATTGAGCCCCAAACTTCCCTGATAACATATGTCATTGTAGCATTTTCTCAGTAGCAAAAAAACTTGACCACAGCTCAAGATGGTTGCTTCAGTATATCATGACCTGGGCTTGCAACAAATCCTTGACTATGTTACTCTCTCCCGTTAGTGCTGAAATAAAAGCTTCATCCTAATTTCCAAACCCACTATTCCGTGATTTTTCTATGTAGGACTTCAAAATGATGCAACAAAGCTTTTTTTTGAATTTTTTTTTTTTGCCCAAATATTTGGTGGAGGCAACGAACCACCTAATTCAAATGCAACTTCCCAAAGATCCACTTTTAAATAAAGTCTTTTCACACAATGTGACATTCAAACAAGTGTAGAAAAATGTGGACATGCACCTTTTATTAAAAAAAACGCCCTCGCCGGTTGGCTCAGCGGTAGAGCGTCGGCCTGGCGTGTGGAGGACCCGGGTTCGATTCCCGGCCAGGGCACACAGGAGAAGCGCCCATTTGCTTCTCCACCTCCCCCCCACACTCCTTCCTCTCTGTCTCTCTCTTCCCCTCCCGCAGCCAAGGCTCCATTGGAGCAAAGATGGCCTGGGCGTTGGGGATGGCTCCTTGGCCTCTGCCCCAGGCGCTAGAGTGGCTCTGGTCATGGCAGAGCGACGCCCCGGAGGGGCAGAGTATCGCCCCCTGGTGGGCAGAGCGTCGCCCCTGGTGGGCGTGCCGGGTGGATCCCGGTCGGGCGCATGCGGGAGTCTGTCTGCCTGTCTCTCCCCATTTCCAGCTTCAGAAAAATACAAAAAAAATTAAAAAATTAAAAAAAAAACCCAAAAAACAAAGCCCAGCTGATGTAGTTTTAACTGTCTTGATTTATTTGTGCGATGTAATTTTATACATTTTTTTTTAAAAAAAAACACCCGTTCTTACACTGCCGTATTCTTTTTTTCTTAATGAGACAAGTAGGTTGATAGTATACTGTGGATAAAGCATATAAGACGTCAGTGTTACTCAGAGTCACAAAAATAATATGCATTTTTAATAACCATGTAGAAAGCAAGTCTGACCTCAAAGGCAATCGTCAGCGGTTGGTGGGGGATGGGTATTCTACGCTATGTCTTTATGACCCAGGTGTTTTCCAATAGTGAGCGAGGGGACCCAGGTTTGTGGCTCTATTCACCCCTTGATGTGAGGGTGATCCCGTCACTCGATGAACAAGGGAAGGTAGGTGGGATGTATCTCTTATGTCCCGTAGAAGCCAGGACGTCATGCCCCCTCCTGTCCACAGTTGGACCACAGGGGCACCCGGTTGGTACAGACTGAGCCATGAATGGCTAAGAAAGAAAACCAGAGTCTTTATTATATTGTTCTTTTACTCTGTGTCATATACTCAAATGTTATCATGCTGTCAGAGACAGAAAGTAACTAAAAGTCTTTAAAAAAAAAAACAAACCAGATGTCCGTCTTGAGAATGACATTTTAAAAGCTCTTTAGACAAAGGAGAGAGGCAGATACCAGGAAAGCAATGATGAGAAGCTGTGATGTCCTCAGCAAAAGAAGGGGGTGTCTCAGGACACCCCCTGGATTCTACGGTGGCTGCTCTGTTCAAGCCTTTTCCCTGAATCCGGGAATGGGTAGGGGGGAGTCCACACAGCTGTAACAACACCACACCTCTGAACAGGGAGGGGGGTTTGCATAAAACAGGGCTGCAGTGACAGGCCCCGACTCAGTACTACTCTCCATGACAAGATTAAGCCGTCCCGTGAAATTGACAGCACTTCTGACAGGTGTACGTTAGCGTGACTGTCCAAATGGGTGTCATGTGAAGACATCCTAATTCTCCAGGGGTGGGGCGCACACCCTCTCTCGCCTGTCGGGGCCCCTCCTCTCCATGCGATGAATTCACAGCTCCGAGCAAAGCGGTTTGCAAGCTTTGTTTTCTGTTGCCCTAAACGGGGCGATGCTTCCAACGGTGGAAGGCTCACCGTTCACTGCGAGGGGGACACATGTCCCTTCCAGTTCGATCCAAACTGTGCAAAAGCAGAGAAAAGGGTTCTGGCCTGCCCTTATGTTACACCCGGCTCTCATGGCAAAGCAGTTAAAACGTTTTGTCAGGATGACACAAACAGTGAACCGACTGGTGACATTCACCCGCATGCAAGGAAGAAGGGGAGTATGTGAATGCAGGGGAGTATCTGACTAAGGGGAGTATCTAACTGCAGGGGGGAATATCTGAATTAGGGGCATATCTGACTGCAGGGGAATATCTGAATACAGGGGGAGTATCTGACTGCAGGAGAGTATCTGAATGTAGGGGGAGTATATGAATGCAGAGGCATATTTGAACACAGAGGAATATCTGAATGCACAGGAGTATTTGACTGCAAAGGGAGTATCTGAGTGCAGAGGAGTATCTGAATGCAGGGGGAGTATCTGAATGCAGAAAAGTATCTGAATGCATGAGGGACTATCTTAACACAGGGAGGATCTAAATGCAGGAGAAGTATCTGAATGCAGGGGAGTATCTGAACGCAGGAGTATCATCTCAACGCAGGGGAGTATCTGAACGCAGGGGAGTATCTGACTGCAGGAGAGTATCTGAATGTAGGGGAAGTATCTGAATGCAGAGGAATATTTGAACAGAGGAATATCTGAATGCACAGGAGTATTCGACTGCAAAGGAAGTATCTGAGTGCAGAGGAGTATCTGAATGCAGGGGGAGTATCTCAATGCAGAAAAGTATCTGAATGCATGAGGGAGTATCTGAATGCATGAGGGACTATCAACACAGGGGAGGATCTAAATGCAGAAGTATCTGAATGCAGGGGAGTATCTGAAAACAGGAGTATCATCTCAATGCAGGGGAGTATCTGAACGCAGGGGAGGATCTGAATGCAGGAGGATCATCTCAACGCAGGGGAGTATCTGACTGCAGGAGAGTATCTGAATGTAGGGGGAGTATCTGAATGCAGAGGAATATTTGAACACAGAGGAATATCTGAATGCACAGGAGTATTCGACTGCAAAGGGAGTATCTGAGTGCAGAGGAGTATCTGAATGCAGGGGGAGTATCTGAATGCATGAGGGAGTATCTGAATGCATGAGGGACTATCAACACAGGGGAGGATCTAAATGCAGGAGAAGTATCTGAATGCAGGGGAGTATCTGAAAACAGGAGTATCATCTCAATGCAGGGGAGTATCTGAATGCAGGGGAGGATCTGAATGCAGGAGGATCATCTCAACGCAGGGGAGTATCTGAACACAGGGGAGGATCTGAATGCAGGAGGATCATCTCAACGCAGGGGAGTATCTGACTGCAGGGGAGTATCTGACTGCAGGAGAGTATCTGAATGTAGGGGGAGTATATGAATGCAGAGGCATATTTGAACACAGAGGAATATCTAAATGCACAGGAGTATTTGACTGCAAAGGGAGTATCTGAGTGCAGAGGAGTATCTGAATGCAGGGGGAGTATCTGAATGCAGAAAAGTATCTGAATGCATGAGGGAGTATCTGAATGCATGAGGGACTATCTTAACACAGGGGAGGATCTAAATGCAGGAGAAGTATCTGAATGCAAGGGAGTATCTGAACACAGGAGTATCATCTCAATGCAGGGGAGTATCTGAACGCAGGGGAGATTCTGAATGCAGGAGTATCATCTCAATGCAGGGGAGTATCTGACTGCAGGAGAGTATCTGAATGTAGGGGGAGTATCTGAATACAGAGGAATATTTGAACACAGAGGAATATCTGAATGCACAGGAGTATTCTACTGCAAAGGGAGTATCTGAGTGCAGAGGTATATCTGAATGCAGAAAAGTATCTGAATGCATGAGGGAGTATCTGAATGCATGAGGGAGTATCTGAATGCATGAGGGACTATCTTAACACAAGGGTGGATCTAAATGCAGGAGAAGTATGTGAATGCAGGGGAGTATCTGAACGCAGGAGTATCATCTCAACGTAGGGGAGTATCTGAAGGCAGGGGAGGATCTGAATGCAAAAGTATCATCTCAAAGCAGGGGAGTATCTGACTGCAGGAGAGTATCTGAATGTAGGGGGAGTATCTGAATACAGAGGAATATTTGAACACAGAGGAATATCTGAATGCACAGGAGTATTCTACTGCAAAGGGAGTATCTGAGTGCAGAGGTATATCTGAATGCAGGGGGAGTATCTGAATGCAGAAAAGTATCTGAATGCATGAGGGAGTATCTGAATGCATGAGGGACTATCTTAACACAAGGGTGGATCTAAATGCAGGAGAAGTATGTGAATGCAAGGGAGTATCTGAACGCAGGAGTATCATCTCAACGTAGGGGAGTATCTGAAGGCAGGGGAGGATCTGAATGCAAAAGTATCATCTCAACGCAGGGGAGTATCTGACTGCAGGGGAGTATCTGACTGCAAGAGAGTATCTGAATGTAGGGGGAGTATCTGAATGCAGAGGAATATTTGAACACAGAGGAATATCTGAATGCACAGGAGCATTTGACTGCAAAGGGAGTATCTGAGGCAGAGGAGTATCTGAATGCATGAGGGAGTATCTTAACAGGAGAGTATCTAAATGCAGGAGAAGTATCTGAATGCAGGGGAGTATCTGAACGCAAGAGTATCATCTCAACGCAGGGGAGGATCTGAACGCAGGGGAGGATCTGAATGCAGGAGGAGTATCTGAATGCAGGGGAGTATCTGAATGCAAGGAAGTGTCCCAGATGTGACAAGACAAGCAAAAGGAACAGAGCAAAGGGGGGGGGGGAATCCAGGACTACGAGCCAACACTCAGGCTGACCGTGTGTCTTACGGCCCCAGCAAAGCGACCCTGGGACCCACCCAACACCTCTCCAGGGACCTTCCTGCACAAGCCACCCCATAGCAACATAACTTCAGTTAAAAAAAAAAAAAGTGTGTGATTTCTAATTTTTTTTTTTATTATTTGTCTGGTGTAAAAATAGCCTCAGAAATGAAAAAGCCCCGTTGGAGGACACAGCCTGAAGGCTCCCCCCTCCCTCCGTGACACCCCCTCCCCACCCCGGGGCTCGGGAAAGCTTCAGACATGTCCAATTGGCATGGAGTCTGGTCAGCGGCTCAAGGTTCCTAACCCTTATGAGCAACGGAGACTTTGCGAGGGACATGGTTTTGCATCGCAGGGGAACCACCCCCCCCCCGCCTCCTCCTCGGAGGGGCTTGAAGACAGTCAGGGGCCATCAATTTTCCTGCGGGTGTAAAACCCACTGTCAGTCGACATCATCCACTCAGGGCGGTCGGCCAACCGCGTGTCGGAGTCGAAAGGCAGAATCCGACTCGGACAGAGGCAGGGCATGACAGGGCTGGTCCCGGTGGTGGGTCCGGTTCCCCGACGGGCCGGTCTGGGTGGGGCTGGCGTGCGTGGGTGGGGAGGCTCCCACCGGTCCAGCCGGGTCGGGACGGGCAGGTCCGGGCTTGGCGGGCCCCGCCCACCCACAGCCACAGTTCCGTCAGGCGCCGTCAGCAAGTGTTGCAAAAACCCTGCCGGGCACGTTGGGCTGCTTGTGCCGTCCGCCCCTACTTCTCGATAAGAGTCTGTTGAACTGCCGGGGACAAAACAGGACAAGACAAGACAACTGCCATCAGCAAGCGTCCCCAGACACGGCCCCCTCCCCCCACAGGCACGTGAGTATCTCCATCTGGGAACCCTCAGAGGTGCTGACTCTATCTCCTACAAGATAAATTGGCTCGAAACTCCTCGCCGACAGAGAGACCCAGAACTAGAGATCTCATCGGCTTTAGGGGGAAAAAACAAAACAAAAAACAATCAATAAACTGTGTCGTGTGATACAATCATCGCCGGAAAAAAAAAAAAAAAAAAGCAACTTCAAGACAAGCAGGAAAAACGTGAGAGAAGGTATATTTCTACCAGCGTCACCAGAGACAGGAAAAAAAAAAAAAAGAAAGAATCCTTTATAATCAACCCAATTTCAGAATAAATAACCGTCCAATAGCCCTGGCCGGTTGGCTCAGTGGTAGAGCGTCGGCCTGGCGTGCAGAAGTCCCGGGTTCGATTCCCGGCCAGGACACACAGGAGAAGCGCCCATTTGCTTCTCCACCCCTCCCCCTCTCCTTCCTCTCTGTCTCTCTCTTCCCCTCCCGCAGCCGAGGCTCCATTGGAGCAAAGATGGCCCGGGCGCTGGGGATGGCTCTGTGGCCTCTGGCTCAGGTGCTAGAATGGCTCTGGTCACAACAGAGCAACGCCCCCCTGGTGGGCAGAGCATAGCCCCTGGCGCCACATGAGGGAGTCTGTCTGACTGTCTCTCCCCATTTCTAGCTTCAGAAAAATACCAAAAAACAAACAAACAAACAAAAAACCCGTCCAATAGGGGTCACCCATGTTTAATATTTTGCAATAATTTGTGGCTAATCTGTTCTGATTGAGACCTCTGTTTTGCGTTTTTGGCGCTTAAAGACAATTATCCCCTTCTTACACATTTTGCCCCGTTTAGAATAGCCGCGCAGTAGATAAAACTCACAAAAAGTCTCTCGTGCTACGGTTTCAAAATACTTTAAAACGTTGTGACAATTTCCATGGAACAGGTGTCATATAGACATGATCATACTTCGTTTTTCCTGTGCCATGTTCAAAGGGGGTCCAAAACAGAAACCACGTGTCTTTGCCCCCACCCCCGACCCCCGGGAGAAGTTTCCATCATGTAAACAATTTCCTCTTGACCCCGACTTTGCCCCCCCCACCCCGGGAAAGGGGAGAGGATTAGGTCAGTGTGTCCACCGGAGCAGGACAGGACACTGCGTCTCAGAAGATGTGCTTTGACCGTTGGGCGTTGGATGCTGGCCCCTGGCACCGCTTGGAAAACGAGCGGGCGTCATCGGTATTTTAAAGAGAATTTTCCACCTAAATCGGAGTCTCACCAGAAGCCTCGAGCCCAGGACGGTTTAAACATCGTCTCCCAAAGGAGATGTTTTAAAAGACCCAACCTAACCGCACTCCCAGGATCCGGGCGGGGCAGGACGGAGCCACCAGCGGCCGCCCGCTCAGCGCCCGTTCTTACCCGGGGGTTCGGCGTTCGTGTTCCGGTGGTTCTCCATGTTGATGTCTGCTTGGTCCGCTGTAAGCAAGACAGAGAGGAAATATTCTCAGGGTGATCTGTGCCCATGCCCAGATACCCACCCAGCCCATCCCGGGAATCAGAGCTCAGGGGGGCACCTTCTGCTCGCCTGTTCACTTGCTCCTGACTTTCCTCCCTCAGCCTACGTTCTTCCGTTTATTTCCAACATTCCGCAGACACGCATCAACACGCACACGGGTCCCCCAATGTCCCCCAAGGTGTGCGGCATGAGCCGATAAAACCCCCAGCGCGTGCGTGGGACACTCACACTCGGGGCCGCGTCCGCATAGGAAGACACAACGGAGTCACTTCCGAAAAGGGGACCTGGACCTGGACGGAAGCATCGGGTCCCCCCCTGACAACCCATTCCCGGGACGTAAAACCTTCACCTCCCTGAAAGGGCGTCTGTCGTCTGCGGTCACGATGCCTCCGCCCGCAGACGCGCCACGCAACTTGTCACCCTGGTCTGGAGAGGGCGAATGCTGTGACAGCGACTCCCCACCCCCAGTCACGCCACGAGACCGCCCCCCCCCGCCCACCCTGCAGTGGACGAGACGTCTCAGGCCAACGCAAGAACAGAGGGGACGCTTAGAAGAGCGACCACGAATCAACAGCATCCTGTCACGTCCTCGCCCGGTGGGGCAGGACGTGGGCATCAGCCACGCCAGGCACAGTGCGGAGCCAACGGCCGGCCGTGGCCGGGAATCCGAAACTGTTCTTTTCAGGGAAAAAAGAAAAAAAAATTTCTTTGATCGACTTTATTGGGGTAACATTTGGTTAATACAATGATATCAGCTTCAGGTGCACCGTCCTACAAATACATCATCTGCACACCGTTTCGTGCGTTCGCGACCCAAAGTCGCGTCTCCGTCTGTCACCGTTATGCGACCTTTTAATGTGTCCTTCCTCCTCTACCCCCTGTCGCCCCTGCAGACCCCACACTGTCCTCTGTGCCCATGAGGGTCTGTCTGTTTGGGTTTTTTTGCTTAATCCCATCTCCTTTGTTCCCCCAAACTCCGTCCCCTCTGAGAGCGGTCAGCCGGCTTCCTGTATCCACGAATCTGTCCTATTTGGTTTCTCAGTTTACTGTGTTCATTAGGCTCCACACAGAAGTGAGAGCATACGAGATTTGTCTTTCTCTGCCTGGCTGCTGTCACCGGGGATAATCATCTCCAGGTCCGCCCACGCTGTCACAGAAGGCGAGATTCCCTCTTTTTTTTTTTTTTTTTTTTTTTGGTATTTTTCTGAAGCTGGAAACGGGGAGAGACAGTCAGACAGACTCCCGCATGTGCCCGACCGGGATCCACCCGGCACGCCCACCAGGGGCGACGCTCTGCCCACCAGGAGGCGATGCTCTGCCCCTCCGGGGTGTCGCTCTGTTGCAACCAGAGCCACTCTAGCGCCTGGGGCAGAGGCCAAGGAGCCATCCCCAGCGCCTGGGCCATCTTTACTCCAATGGAGCCTTGGCTGCGGGAGGGGAAGAGAGAGACAGAGAGGAAGGAGGGGGCGGTGGAGAAGCAAATGGGCACTTCTCCTGTGTGCCCTGGCCGGGAATCGAACCCGGGTCCCCCGCACGCCAGGCCAACGCTCTACCGCTGAGCCAACCCTCCTTTTTCATGGCTGTGTAGTATTCCATGATGCAAATGGACCACAGCTTTACTTTCTACCCACTCCTGCACCGCTGGGCTGTCACTTCAGAGGACAGACAGACAATTTCTCTCTACGGAAAGATGGCAGCCACCGCCGCCACAGGGCGAAGATGATCTAACAGGGCATTCAAAGGCTCCGTCAAATCCGGACACGTTGAAGGTTAGGAGAAGCAGAAACGGAAATCGAAAAGCCCGTGTGAACGAACGCAGCATAGCAAGACGAAAATCCACTTGGGGGGCAAAAGTTTGTTCCAAGACGGGAAAGACGCCCCCCAGGGTGATATGCTCTGAAGAGACGTTTTTGGGGGACAACCAGGGAGTCAGGAGACTGTCATGTGACCCGGCTGCCAGCATTCACGGGCACGCTTCTGAAGGCTCCGGTGTCCAGGTGAGCCAGGTGGGTGCTTCCCGAGAGGGTCTCCACTTCCCAGGGAGCAAGGCTGAACCCCTCCATCCCCAGACTTAGCACGAAGGTGACACTGGGCGGGCTGGGGTTACCGTGCACCCCTGTCACCTGCGCTGTTCTGTGAGAAACCCCCAGACTCCGCCCTGTCAGGGCGACATTTAGCTGAGGACGTTCTGAGAGGCAGGCAGCGGACGCAAGCCTGGCGCTGGGAGATTTTCTCTCCCGGAGACCCTTGTGAGCCCCAGAGAGACCAAGCTGCTGTCCCCAACATCCCCGGGCCCCAAAGGAAAGAGCAGGGTTCCCAGAAAGACACGACCCAGACCCCTTGCTTCAGCCCTCAAAGCTAAAAAGGACAAACACACATTTGTAAATTAGTTCAAGCCATTCTTCTGCTTTTTTTGAGGGGGGGGGGTGGGGGGAAGGGAGGTCTCAGGGACCACAGACAGCTGTTAGAACAGGGGTCGGGAACCTTTTTGGCTGAGAGAGCCATGAACGCCACATATTTTAAAATGTCATTCCATGAGAGCCGTACAACAACCCGTGGACGTGACGCAACATCCAATAAAAATCTGGTGTTGTCCCGGAGGACAGCTGTGATTGGCTCCAGCCACCCGCCACCATGAACATGAGCGGTAGGAAATGAATGGATTGTGATCCAGGAGAATGTTTCCTATTTTTAACGTGATTATTATTTTTTTTATGAAAGATCTGTCTGCGAGCCAGAGGCAGCCATCCAAAGAGCCACATCTGGCTCGCGAGCCAGAGGTTCCCGACCCCTGGGTTAGAGGGACACCAGCGAGTGTGGATTTAGAGGGTCTCTCCGCTCGGGAAGCAAGTATGTATATTGCACATGACTTCCTGGAATGACATGGACAGCGATGAACCTCCCCCCCCCCCCCCGCCCTGTGCTGACCAGGGCACGGGCTCCCTTTGATCAGAACTGAGAAACCAAGAGACACATTTTGCCAAAGAACTGAGGGCTGTCCAGCTGACCGCCATCAAAGGCTAGGAAGGTGGCCGGCAGAGGTGACCGTGCCGCGGTGGGGGCCTTTGGGGTCTTTTCCGCCCCCCACGAGCCCCCATCGTAACCTGAAGACCACCAACGTGGCCCCGAGTCACCGCCCCCCCCCCCCCGTGGCGTGCGGAACCGCAGCACGGGCTCGAAGAGAGGAAGGTCATTTTGACGCCTGAGAGGAAGACAGCAAAATGAGGAGAGCGAAGAAAAACCCAGCGAGCGACCCAGTGAGGCACCGAGTCTCTGGGGCCAACAAGAGTCCACCTTCCAATTCTGAAACCATGAGAATGTTAGGCTATTGCTAAACACGTGGGTCCCCCACCCCTGCTCTGTCACCCTGCTCCGGGATAGTAAAGTTCACTTATTTGGAAAAATGACAGAGAGAGAGGGAGAGAGAGAGAGAGAGAGAGAAAAGAAGAAGAAGAAGAAGAAGAAGAAGAAGAAGAAGAAGAAGAGGAGGAGGAGGAGGAGGAGGAGGAGGAGGAGGAGGAGAAGGAGGAGGAGAAGGAGAGGAAGAGGAAGAAGAAGAAGAAGAAGAAGAAGAAGAAGAAGAAGAAGAAGAAGAAGAAGAAAGAAGAAGAAGTAGGAGGAACAGGAGGAGAAGGAGGAGGAGAAGGAGAGGAAGAGGAAGAAGAAGAGGAAGAGGAAGAGGAAAAAGAAGAGGAAGAAGAAAAGGAAGAAGAAGAGGAAGAGGAAGAAGAAGAAGAAGAAAGAAGAAGAAGGAGGAGGAACAGGAGGAGAAGGAGGAGGAGGAGAAGGAGAGGAAGAGGAAAAACAAGAAGAAAGAAGAAAGAAGAAGGAGGAACAGGAGAAAAAAGAGGAGGAGGAGGAGGAGGAGGAGGCGACTTTGGAACAGCTTTATGGGAAACGGAGTCGTCATCAGTGCACCACAAACATGGAAAGGTCATCAAATCGAAGGGTCCAAATGGTAGGTGACACCCCTACGTCGGGAACAGGCAAGGAAGGAGGTGGCCGCCCCCCAGCCTCGGCCCGAATCCACCTCCCAAGGTGACCGTGACGTGGACACGCTCGACTCCCACATGGGTGCCCCCCACCCTGCTTCGTCCTGTTGGGTCTGAGTCTGGGAGGAAATATCAACATCCGTCCTCAATTTCGGAAGGTGCCGGTGGTGCCTGAATGGAAGACGCCTCCGTGGGTCCGAGAGGGAGGGGGGCAGAGAAGTCACGTCTTCAGCGGGACGGTTCACGGAGGCGAGGGGGGTAAGGAGAAGGGTCGGGTGCGTCTTAGGAGACAGAGACACGGGTCACACAGGATCCGGAAGCCCGCACGGGGTGGCCTGCTTGTCCTTGCGTCTTCCGTTAATCTGGAAGGGGAGATCGGGAGAGAGGGAAGGCAGAAGTAAACCGCTGATGGGTTTGCTCCGAGTGTGAGCCCGCAGGTCTGGCGTGTGAGCCAGTGCCCCCCGGTGGCAGCCGTGAGCAGTTAGGGAGGCGTGGGAGCTGTTAGAGAAACAGGGACTCGGCTCAGGACAGTGGGGGACGCTTAAAGGCCAAGTGCAACAGGAAGTTAGAATCGGAGTGGAAAGCAAGGTGAAGGAGGAAGGGAGAATAAATGGATGGTATAAATCAAAACATGGATGGATGGTGGGTGGGTGGGTGGGTGGATGGGTGGACAGAAGGATGGATAAAAGGAAGGAAGGAGGGGAGGAAGAAAGAAAGGGTGGGTGGATGGATGATGGACGGATAATGGATGCATGGATGGATGGGTTGATGGATGATGAATGGATGGAAAGATAGATGGATGGAAAGATGGATGGATAGATGGATGAATGAATGGAAGGATGTCTGGACGAATGGATGGATGGTTGGGTGGATGGATGATGGATGGGTAGATGGAAGGATGGATGGGTAGATGAATGAGTGGGTGGATGGATGAATGGATAGATAAATGGGTGGATGGGTGAATGGATGGATGGAAGGATGGATGGATGGTTGGATGGATGGGTGGGTGGAAGGATGGATGAGTAGATGAATGAGTGATGGATGGATGAATGGATACGGAGGGATGGATGGATGGATGGATGGATGGATGGATGGATGAATGGAAGGATGGATGGATGGTTGGATGGATGGGTGGGTGGATGGATGATGGATGGATGGATGGGTGGGTGGATGGATGATGGATGGTTGGATGGATGGATGGGTGGATGGATGGATGATGGATAGATGGGTGGATGAATGAATGGATAGATGGATGGATGGGTGGATGGATGGATGGGTGGGTGGGTGGATGGATGATGGATGGTTGGATGGATGGATGGAAGGGTGGATGGTAGATGGATAGATGGATGGGTGGATGGAAGGATAGATAGATGGATGGATAGATTGATGGATGGATGGTTGGATTATGAATGGTGGGTGGATGGCTGGATGAATGGAAGGCTGGATGGATGGGTGGATAAATGGATGTACAGACAGATGGAAGGAAGAAAGGAAGGAGGGAGGAAGGGTGCACACATCAGTAGCCCATTTAACCAACACCTCAGAAAAGTCCTCCCAGGCCGACACTGGGCAAAGCTAGAGGGTGTGCCCCAGCAACCACACGGACGGCAGCCACCCTTGTGACAACAGCCAAAAGCTGGGCTCAGCCCATGCCCATCAGTGGTTACATGAAGCCGTCACCTGAAGGCAGCACACCAAGACACAGAGCCACACGGCCACCCCGAGCCCACATCTGAAACAGTCTCAACAGCCCGCTGTGAAAACTAGACCGAACTTTCTGCACCCCAGTCCGACGCTCTATCCACTGCGCCACCGCCTGGTCAGAAGACCGAACTTTCAGCACTACGAAATTCAAATCTTTAGGAACCAAAAACGTGCCCATTGGATGTCCCTGGCTGTGGATTTTTTTTCAGACGTTAGCTCAAAGCACAACACCGAAAGGCTCTTACACCGACTTCTATGTAGACCGATCGTATCTGACCCAGATGGAGAAAACACCCCAGCATTTATCTGTCCAGGTCCTCAAGACGACTCCTGATGCACATTCAACAGGCACCCCACAAAGCAGCATCATGGCAAGGTTCCAAGAAATCGTACCATCTACCAACAGTCACCCCGTAGAATAACGGTTTTCCCCCAAACCGCGGTTTCTTAAATCGGGGCACATGACGGCGACGTCCTTCTTAGGAAATCTTCAAGGGCGTGATGACGCAGGGGCCCGCACCTCTGACGATGTGACCATCCCAGAAATAAAGCCCGGCACACAGTCCTGCACTGTCCCCGGAATCCGGCAGCAAGGTCGCACGCCCAACGCCCAGATCTGGCGTCTTCATTCCGGGTCTGTCCGTAAGAATGTGTCACCAACAATAAAGACTAAGCGCAGTTCTCAGACCCCTGACGTCTACCCAGGCAGTCCAGGATGAGATCTCATCGTCTGCGTGATGGGGTTTTCATGAGAAGAGCAGCTAATTGCCTTTGTGATCATCCTGGGCACAGCAAAAGGAGTCGTCACTGATGTTGGAAGCAGCAAGCTCTCTCCTTGTGCTGCGGAGTGACTTTGGTTCTCTGCTTCCTACAGGACCTGGAGCTTGAGGTCATGCGCCCCATGGGAACGATGAAGGAAGTCAACCCGGCACATCACCCAGGGAAACGTCCTCACGTTAGCCTAACGCGACAAGAAGAACTGTTGGACGTTTTCTAGGGAAACACACTTCGCTCCCTGCTTGGGAAGAGATGTTGACACCTAAACTGAATGGATGAATGGAAGAATGGATGGATAGGTGGGTGGATGGATGGATGGATGATGGATAGGAGGATGTATGATGGATGGATGGATGGATGGATGCATGGATGGATGCGTGGGTGGATGATGGATGGATGCATGGATGGATGAATGGGTAGATGGATGAACAAGTGGGTGGATGGATGGATGCGTGGGTGGATGATGGATGGATGCATGGATGGATGAATGGGTAGATGGATGAACAAGTGGGTGGATGGATGGGTGGGTGGGTGGATGATGGATTGATGGATGGATGGATGGATGAATGGAAGGATGGATGGATGGATGGATGATGGATGGATGGATGGATGGATGATGGATGGGTGGATGGATGGGTGGGTGGATGGATGATGGATGGATGGATGGATGATGGATGGGTTCATGGATGGGTGGGTGGATGGATGATGGATGGATGGATGAATGGATGGATGAATGGAAGAATGGATGGTGGATGGATGGTTGGATGCATGGATGGATAAGTGGGTGGTTGGATGGATGGATGGATGATGGGTGGGTGGATGGATGATGGATTGATGGATGCATGGATTGATGAATGGAAGGATGGATGGATGGATGGATGATGGATGGATGGATGGATGGATGGATGATGGATGGGTGGATGGATGGATGATGGATGGGTGGATGGATGGGTGGGTGGATGGATGATGGATGGATGGATGGATGGATGGATGATGGATGGGTTCATGGATGGGTGGGTGGATGGATGATGGATGGATGGATGAATGGATGGATGAATGGAAGAATGGATGGTGGATGGATGGTTGGATGCATGGATGGATAAGTGGGTGGTTGGATGGATGGATGGATGATGGGTGGGTGGATGGATGATGGATTGATGGATGCATGGATGGATGAATGGAAGGATGGATGGATGGATGGATGGGTGGTTGGATGGGTGGATGATGGATGATGGATGGACGGGTGGATGGATGATGGATGGATGGGTGGATGGATGGATGGATGGATGGGTGGGTGGATGGATGATGGATGGATGATGGATGGACGGGTGTATAAATGGATGGATGGATGGATGGATGCCTAAACTTCCCTGAGCTGATCCTTCAGAAAGGATGCTTCTTGTTTTCTGCCTGAGGAGCTGTCTGTTTACAAGTCTGCTCCCCACAACCCCCCCCTAAAATGATACAATGCTTCAACCAAAGCCCAAGACTCAAGGATGGGCCGGATGGCACAGAAAACAGGTGGTTTTACCCATTTCTGAGTCCGCTTCCAAATATTGGAAGATGGAAAGTCTATTTGGACTGTTGGGTGCTTCCCAGATCCCTGTGCCTTTGAGGTTACAAACCCCTCAGCACCACGGTCTCCCGCAGGTCTGCTCGTGGGAGTGCTTTGCAACTCCGGGACCCGGCTGGGTTTCCCCTAATGATTTGGGAAGATCCTCTCATGCCTCCTTCCCTCGCAGGCATGTCTCCACGCTGAGAGCGGGAAGTGTCACTCATAGAGAAACAACAGTTCTCGTCCCCTGAACCCCATCTGGTTCCACCTCTCTGCTCTTTCTAGGAGAAGAAGCAAGAGAAACAGGTGTTTTCTTTCGTCTCCTTTCTGCCCATCACCCTCGGTTATAATCGTTGGTTTTTCTCAGACGTTTCCTGGACTTGGATTTCTGTCTCAGCGCTGAGAGATGTTTGCCTATTGGTCAACCAAGCACTGGTTGCCCAGAGAGAAAGCAGCCAGTCCTGTGTCAGAAATGCCACACAGTCTGGCCCTTCCCATGCCAGAAGAAGGGATATGAAACCACTAGCTCAGGCTTGACCAAGCTGTGGCACAGTGGATAGAGGGTCGACCTGGGACGCGGAGGACCCAGATTCGAAACTCTACAGTCACTGGCTTGAGCACGAGGTCGCTTTCTTGAGTGTGAGATCATGGACATGACCCCATAGCCACTGGCTTGAATCCAAAGGTGCCGGCTTGAGCCCAAGGTCACTGGCTTGAGTGTGAGATCATAGACATGACCCCATGGTTGCTGGCTTGAGCTCAAGGTTGCTGGCTTGAGCCCAAGGTTACTGGCTTGAGCAAGGGGTCACTCGGTCTGCTGTAGCCCCCTAGTCAAGGCACATATGAGAAGTTAACCTATGAACAACTAAGGTGTTGCAACGAAAAACTAATGATTGATGCTTCTCATCTCTCTCCCTTCCTCTCTCTGTCTCTCTTTCTCTTTCTCTCTCTCTCTCTCTCTCTCTCTCTCTAAAACAAAAAACAAAAACCAGTAGCTCACTTTGAGTCTCCCAACCCAAACCCTGTGTCTGAAGTTCAATTTCAGGCTATAAGTAGCGTTTGTGGACCCAACCTGTGGAATGATGGAGAAGAAGCAACTCCATCCCTACGGCCCAACCTGGCCTGTGTCTGCACCCGAACTCAGATCTCTTGGGGACGTCCCCGGAACCCCCCCCCCCAGGAAGGCAGATGCAGTCAACGGCCACGCCCGAATACGGAAGATCACAGCAGGACTGCAAACCACCTCCCAGACCCCCCCCCCCCCATCCATTGTGAGTCCATAGACCCGAAGTCAAAACCTACAAGGGCAGGTCCAGCAGCTGTGCTCCAGGTAGAGCTTCCTGATTTCGGGACAAATCCCAAATCATACAGAGACTTGGGCTCACGAGGTCCGAAAACGCCTGGTGATGGTGTTTGGATCCCTGAGCAGGTCCGTGTGGATTTCTTCCCACCACCTCCCCCGTTACACGGGTGGGTGTCCTGTCCGAGAGCCTTCCCCGGGGAGCTGTCTGCACGGGCTTCTCGCAGAAGAAGAACTCGCTTCCCCGGGGCTCTACGTGAACCCCACTGGGCAAAGACATAGCACGGGGACACAGCTTGGGTTCCCCCAAGGGTCCCGGGGATGGCGGGGACTTTAGACACAGACGAGCGGATCCCGAGAGGTCCCGTGTCTTCCATACGCCCGCTCTCCACTGGGCAAGCGCCCCAGCCTCTCACGCACAGACGTAGGGATCCATCCCCCACCCTGGCAACGCTTCGGCGGATGAACTGTCACCCCCCGACACTTTACAGACCGCAAAAGCGAGCTCAGCGGTCGTCACAAGCCTGCCCCAGTTGACACGACTCAACACACCCACACACACACACACACACCCACATCGAAGAGAATCTGACTCCAGCATTCTAACGACGTCCCCAACGGTCCGCCCCCAACCTACGTGAGCTTGGTGCTCCCTGAATTCTGTTTCTCTGACTAAATTCCCTTTTTTTTTTTTTTTTTTTTTTTTAAGACACAAAGCGCCGTGTTGGTTAGCAAGGCACGAGAGGAAGGGAGCCAGCCGGCCACAGCCTACTGTTTTCTTTGAAGCACAGCTTCTTCTTCTGGTAGGCGATGAAGCTGGAGATGGCTCCGGCCACGGCCACCACCACGGCGCCCACGATGCCCGGCACCACACCGGGGGAGTCGGCTGCGGGAGGCAGAGACGGTGGCGTGAATCGGGAGCTGTCGCGGAGTGTCCGCAGGGCAGGGCAGGGGTGGAGGGGAGGGTGGTGGCTCTTCCCCGGGGAGGGGAGGGTCCCAAGAGGACCCCAGAGGGGACTTCACACCCAGCTCTCACACACAAACTCCACGCTTCTGGCTGGATACAAAGGGCTGTTCCCAGGGGGTCCCCCCACTCCTGCCCGGCCCCAGAATGTCACTCTTGGTTTGATTGCCCGCCCAGGATCCAGTCCCATCGGTTCCCCAGTGGGACAGCCTCCCTCAGCTTGTCCCCATCCGGTGACGGGCACAGGAAGCCCTCGGGCGAGGAGATACATTCCAGGGACCCGCGGGACGGGACAGGGATGCCCCCCCCCAACCCGTTCAGGGACCATCAAGCATGGGCCAGCCCGGGACTTCATGCCCTTTTTGGAACCGCAAAAGCGAGGCGTCGCAAAGCAGGGGCACGGACCTTGTCCTTCACCGTCGTGTCTCGGGCTTCCACCGCCTTCGCCTTCGCCGCCGTGACCCCCTGCTGCAAGAGACAGCAACAAACACGTTGACCGATGACGCAGACCCTGGTCCGTCCTGGGACCCTGAGGGGTGAAGGAACCGCAAGCGACGAGGATGGCGAGGAGGAGGAAGGCGCTGTCCGTGTCGGGCAGGACATCCGGTGCTATGCTGACGGTTCCATCCGTCCCGCGTGCATTCGCCGCAGACCTAACTCAAAGTGAGTCTGGCGCGGTGGGCTCCGTGGGAGGGAACCACCGCCCAGTGGATCCCGAAGGCGGCTCAGGGATTCTGTCCCCTGATTCTGGGCTCGGGGACAATCCGGGCCAGGGTCATGCAGGGGGAGAGAGGGAACCCACAGCCTCTTTCTGGCGACTCCCAGGATAATATACAAAACACAGGAAACCAAACTTCCTGTAGGTGGAGCAAATGGCTACATTCTCACAATGGCAACAACGTTATATCGTTTTTAACCCTGAGGCTCGATTATCTTCAAGACTGTTTTGGAGGCTACTCTGAGCTATACAGCCTCACAGACAGAGGTGGAAACATCATTGCTAATCTAAAACCCATGGCTCGATTATCTTCAAGATGTTTTGGAGGCTACTCTGAGCTATACAGCCTCACAGACAGAGGTGGAAACATCGTTGCTAATCTACTGTTTTTAACCCGTGGCTTGATTATCTTCAAGATGTTTTGGAGGCTACTCTGAGCTATACAACCTCACAGACAGAGGCGGAAACATCATTGCTAATCTAAAACCCATGGCTCGATTATCTTCAAGATGTTTTGGAGGCTACTCTGAGCTATACAGCCTCACAGACAGAGGTGGAAACATCGTTGCTAATCTACTGTTTTTAACCCGTGGCTCGATTATCTTCAAGATGTTTTGGAGGCTACTCTGAGCTATACAACCTCACAGACAGAGGCGGAAACATCATTGCTAATCTATTGTTTTTAACCCCCCAGGGAAGGGGGGGGACGGGAAATAGGTTGCGGGTGTGAGTCCTAAGAGGACCACAGAGGGGACTTCATGCCCAGCTCTCAGACACAAACTCCACGCTTCCAACTGGATACAAAGGGCTGTTCCCAGGGGGTCAACCCCCCCCCCCCGCCCGGCCCCAGAATGTCACGCTTGTTTTGATCACCCGCCCTGGGTCCAGTCCCATCAGCTCAATTATCTTCAAGATTGTTTTGGAGGCTACTCTGAGCTACACGGCCTCACAGACAGAGGCGGAAACATCGTTGCTAATCTATTGTTTTTAACCTGAGGCTCGATTATTTCAAGACTGTTTTGGAGGCTACTCTGAGCTACACGGCCTCACAGACAAGAGGCAGAAACATCGTTGCTAATCTACTGTTTTTAACCCGTGGCTCAATTATCTTCAAGACTATTTTGGAGGCTACTCTGAGCTATACAACCTCACAGACAGAGGTGGAAACATCGTTGCTAATCTATTGTTTCTAACCCTGAGGCTCGATTATCTTCAAGATGTTTTGGAGGCTACTCTGAGCTACACGGCCTCACAGACAAGAGGCAGAAACATCGTTGCTAATCTACTGTTTTTAACCCGTGGCTCCATTATCTTCAAGATGTTTTGGAGGCTACTCTGAGCTATACAGCCTCACAGACAGAGGTGGAAACATCGTTGCTAATCTACTGTTTTTAACCCGTGGCTTGATTATCTTCAAGATGTTTTGGAGGCTACTCTGAGCTATACAGCCTCACAGACAGAGGTGGAAACATCGTTGCTAATATACTGTTTTTAACCCGTGGCTTGATTATCTTCAAGATGTTTTGGAGGCTACTCTGAGCTATACAGCCTCACAGAGGCGGAAACATCCTTGCTAATCGTCCCCGCGGGCTGGGGGGGGGGGCATCTTTTCAGACAGGTCCGCTCAGTGTGTTTCCTGGGGACACGGTGCCAACGTGTCACTCGTGACGTGAAACAACGCACGAGCAGCCCTAGATAATTGTGGAAGACGCAGGCGAGTGGGTCAATCAGGAGGCGTGTGGACAACCCCCACCGAGCTCCGCCCCAGTGGACAAGGACACAAGGTCCCCAAACCATCAGCAGGGCAGGCAGGCACCAGCTTTATAAGGAAGGAGGTATGTCCACACCCTTTGATGCATCGTTCAATGGCAGAGCTGAGAACAAAAGGGCTCCGGAGCGAGGACTCCAGACACCCGCCGTGACCCCGCAGGACCGGCCAGCCATGGGCGGATCAAAGGGACAGAGAGACAGGAGACAGGACAAGGAGTCATCACCATACCTCCGCCGGACGTCCCGTGGGCCAGGTCGTCGTCGGAAAATCCACCTAGGGGAGAAGAACAGCGTTGCCCATCAGTCACATTGAGTCGGCGAGGGCAGGGCGGGAGGTGGGGGGGGGGTCTTACAAACTCCTGCACAGGTAGAAACAGTATCAGAGCCCAAAGCTGACCCGCCACCAAAGGAACAGACAGGGTGACACCGACGTCCAAGATGTCCCCAAGGGCTCGAGCAGGTGCGGGTTCATTTGACCGAAGGCTCTCAGTTTCCTCGAGACCCCGAGGTCGCCAGCTTGAGTGTGGGCTCATCTGGTTTGAGCAAAAAGCTCACCAGCTTGGACCCAAGGTCGCTGGCTTGAGCAAGGGGTCGCTCTGTCTGCTGTAGCCCCCCGGTCAAGGCACATATGAGAAAGCAATCAATGAACAACTAAGGTGTCGCAACAAAAAACTGACGATTGATGCTTCTCATGTCTCTCTGTTCCTGTCTGTCCATCCCTACCTGTCCCTCTCTCAGTCTCTGTATAAAAAAAGAAAGAAAGAGAGAGGAACATGGAGCCGCTTCTATATGTGCCGTGACCAGGGATCGAACCCTCAACCTTGCTGTTTTGGGACGATGCTCTTAACTGACTGGGCACAGTGGCGTACTATTTTAAGCGACCTCTCTGAGGAACATTTTCTGGAGATAATAACCCATCTCGGAGACGCGAAGAAAGAAAGATTCGCACACACAGTCGGAGGCAGGGTGGACAGGTACAATTCTCAGAGTCACGTTGTAAAAAAGAAAAAAAAAAAACCGTCAAAAATGATAAGCACAGCTCACACACAATTGACCCAAACGATTTGACTTCTAGAATCTTTTCTGAGAATATAGATATTGTTTTTAAAAAGTGCTTGACGTGGTTTGAATGTGCTCGGTGATTCAGAACTCTAACATGTCGTAGGAAACAAACAGACGTGCAGATATGGAGATTAGTTACAAAAGTATATATTGTATTTTTCGCTCCATAGGACGCACTTTTTTTTTCTCCCCAAAAGTGCAGGGGAAAATGCCCGTGAGTCTTATGAAGCGAAAAACACGGTATTTTATTTAACACACCATTTGGTTCAGAATATTTTTTTTTTCCTATTTTCCTCCTTAAAACCCTAGGTGTGTCTTATGGTCAGGTGCATCTTATGAAGTGAAAAACATGGTCACTGACATTAATAGTAATAGAATAAACACTGTTAAAGGATATGAGAAAATATGGATAGAGTATGAATAAACAAAATAATGTTATGACCCAGTATAAAGAAAAGATGGACATTTTTTTTACTGCATTTGTTTCATTTAAGTTCACATATCAGGCACTGAAGAGGGCGCTGGCTGGCTGGCTGGCTGGCTCAGTGAATAGAGCATCAGCCTGGTGTGTGGAAGTCCCAGGTTCGATTCCTGCTCAGGGCACACGGGAGAAGCACCCATCTGCTTCTCTCCGCCTCCCTCGACCACTTCTCTCACTCTTTTCCTCCCGCGGCCAGTGGCTTGATTGGTCCAAGCGTTAGCCTCAGGCACTAAAAATAGCTTGGTTGGTCTGAGCATCAGCCCCAGATAGGGGTTGCCGGGTGGATCCTGGTCGGGGCACATATAAAAATCTGTCTATATGAAGAACAGAAGTGGGGCTAGTCTGGTTACTCTCGGATAATTCTACCGTGGGCCAGAAAGAGCAAAAGAAAAGGTTGGTAACTCAGGCGGATGTTCTTGTGAGCACAGATTCCACATATTTAAAACCTCGCCCTCCATCCGCGCAAGGGGCCACAAAAACCACCGGAGTCCGACCGATGGCCATTCCATAAGCACCATACAGAAAGCAGCATGTGACGGAAAAGCCGGGACTCCTCTGGATAGAGAGACCAGAGGCAGCCCCCATGCCATGGGAGTCGAAAAATCACCCCCTTCGGACAGAAATGGCCATTCTCAGAAAGACACCACACATGGGACCTTTCCCTACCCCAGAGTTTCGGGGTCTCACCAGAAGATCCGGGCTGTCTGGGGTCCGGATTCGGTTTCGGCTTCGGCGGACCGGGGTCACCTGTTGGTGAAACACGAGAATCGCATCTGTGAGCCACGTTCGTGGAGAAAACGAAGCATCCCTTCGCGTGTGGGCGGTCCACTAGGCGTGCCCCTGGTCGCGGTGGGGATGCCCACACACTTGACCACCCCCCACCATCAATTCCTGAACACCGCCTGCCGGACGCTTCACCCTGAAGTTCACGGGTCTCCGACAGGCGGTCAAGTTAGCTACAAAACCCGTGGGTCCCCGTGGAAAATGACAGCGTTGGGTCCCTGGTGCATTCAATCAGTATTACCCATTTCTTTCAGGGGCCACACAGCACGGCGTTCAACCGCGGACGGGCCCCTGGGGGGGGGGGTCAGGGATGGTGCAGGGCGCACAGCTGGTAAGGCTGGTCAGTTTGCCTTCTGTCTCTCCCTCATGCACCCCAAAGACCATCCAGGTTTAAAAAAAATGAGCCCACAGATAAAATCCAAAAACTCAAGAATAACACGCAATATACACCCTAGGTGTTCGTGTCCAAAAAAAGACACCGTGTCACGCATTATTTTAAAAACCAATCAGGCTCTTTGAAAGGATACCTGTTGGGGCGATTGCACCACCGGTCAGACTAAGAGGGGGACTTACCGTGCCCTTGGTCATTGAGGGCGTCGTCCAAACTGAAGCCACCGTCTGAAGGAGGGGAAACAGTAGTGAACAGCCAAGTTCCTTCTCTGCACGCTCAACACCCTTAAAGACCTTTCCGAGCATTGGGCTGACCAGTGTCTCCACGGAAAAGCCCAGTTCCCCACCCACACCGCTCGTCCCTCTGATAAAATGGTCCTGACACCATCTCCTACAGGTGGACCGACACCTTCTGCCAGGTGGTGGTCAAGAAGAGATAGGGACCGACATCGGTGACCCAGTTTAGGCGCGGAGTCTGCTGAACAGTGATGGTGCTCACGGAGCCAGCTATCCGTGGCGAGTTCGATGTGACAACTTCAGCTGCTTTTTGGGGGTTTCAAGGACTCTGTTCAAAGTCCCGGCTCGTCTGAGAACGCTTATATGTCCACCCAAGAAAACGTCCCGAGCTATCGCCAAGCACGAGGGGGGCTTCCCGGTCCCCAAGGTGAAGCTCGTGACGGTATAAACTCACTCCTGCGACCCTGATGCACTCAGCACCATCTACGGCAGTGGTCCCTAATCCCCGGGCCGCGGACCGGTACCGGTCCGCAGAGAAAGAATGAGTAACTTACATTACTTCCGCTTTATTTATATTTAAGTCTGAACGATGTTTTATTTTTTTAAAAAATGACCAGATTCCCTCTGTTCTGTCCGTCTAAGACTTACTCTTGACGCTGGTCTCGGTCACGTGATACATTTATCCGTCCCACCCTAAAGGCCGGCCGGTCCGTGAAAATATTTTCTGACATGAAACTGGTCCGTGGCCCAAAAAAAGGTTGAGGACCACTGGTCTATCCATCCATCATACATCCATCCATCATACATCCATCATCCATCCATCATCCATCCATCATCCATCTACCTACCATTCATTTATCCATCCATCCATCCATCCATCATCCATCTACCTACCATTCATTTATCTATCCATCCATCCATCTATCCATCATCCATCCATCCATCCATCATCCATCCATCCATCCATCCATCCATCATCCATCTACCTACCATTCATTTATCTATCCATCCATCCATCTATCCATCATCCATCCATCCATCCATTCATCCATCCATCCATCATCCATCCATCATCCATCCATCCATCCATTCATCCATCCATCCATCATCCATCTACCTACCATTCATTTATCCATCCTTCCATCCATCCATCCATCTGGGACTTAACCCTCACAGGACGTGGGTTTGGACAAAGCCACCATCACCCCTCTCTCATGAGCTGACCTTCTAGAGAGGAGTTCAATTAATAATTAAATAAACAATAAAATAAACAATTAAATAAATAATTAATAAAAATAAATAATTAAATAAATAATTAAACAGCGATATTATTGCTAGAAAGTGGTGGGGGGGGGAAAAAGTCATAGTAATTCTATATCTTTCAGCATCGATTGAACTCCGAGGGGATTCATTTAAGACCCAGGAATGGGACCCTTGGGTCACCTCACTACTGGTCATTCATCTCGGAGTTTTAATTTTAAGGAACTAGTAACCATGAATGTTGGGACGTCTGCAGGTCCCACAAGCAGGCTGAAATCTGAATTTTCTCACGGGGTCACCGGGGAGTCCCGGCCCGGCCCCCTGAAATGATGTCTCCCAAGAAAACAAAGATCCTGAAACAAGGGACCCAGAAACACGCTCCAGGTGACCCCAAAGGGGTGTCAGAGAAGAGTCACCGTCCACTCCCATGGGTCACAGGGCCATCTTCAATATTCACGGGGCGCTGTTCCCAGCCTCTGAATCACACGGCCACCTCTTGGGGACACGGGGGCTTTGTGACCGTAACTTGGTCACTCTGTCCGCGTTCTTACCATCACTGGGGGTTGATGGTTTTTTGGAGGTTGGCTTCACGTCTGAAAAAAAAAAAAAAAGACACTTCAGTCAGGAAAACGTACATCCGGTAAACAGACTGGACTCTTCCAGGGTACCCCGGTTTAAAAAAAATAAAAAGCACACACAAAAAGAATCTTCAAAGCAGGTTTGTTCCTTTCTGGGTTTTTTAATTTTATTTTAGCATTTACCTGTTATTTAGCCAACAAATGAGAACACAGAAGACAGAATGAATCCGAAATATTGAAACCTGGGATTGTGAATGATATGTAATCGTCTTATTTATCTGCCTCAATGTTTAGTCAGCTCAGTAGATAAGGCATCAACCTGTTGTGTCCGAGGTCGCCGGTTTGATTCCCAGTCAGGGCAAATATGAGAAGCAACCCATGAGCGCACAACTAAATGGAACAACTGAGTGGAACGAGTTGATTCTTCTCTCTCTGTCTCCCTCTCTCTCTCTCTCTCTGTCTCTCTCTGTCTCCCTCTGTCTCTCCCTCTCTCTCTCTCTCCCTCTCTCTTTCCCTCTCTCCCTCTCTGTCCCTCTCTGTCTCACTCTCTCTTCTCTCTCTCTCCCTTTCTCTCTCTCTCCCTCTTTCTCTCCATCTCTCTCTCTGTCTCCCTCTCTCTCTCTCCCTTTCTCTCTCTCTCCCTCTCTCTCTCCTTCTCTCCCTCTCTCTGTCTCTCTCTCTGTCTCACTCTCTTTCTCTCTCTTTCTCTCCCTTTCTCTCTGTCTCTCCATCTCTCCCTCTGTCTCCCTCTCTCTCCCTCTCTCCCTCTCTCTGTCTCTCTGTCTCCCTCTGTCACTCTCACTCTCTCTTTCTCTCTGTCTCTCCATCTCTCTCTGACTCTCTCTCTGTCTCTCTCTTTCTGTCTCTCCATCTCTCTGTCTCTGTCTCTCTCTCTGACTCTCCAACTCCCTCTCTCTCTCTCCCTCTCTCTGTCTCCCTCTCTCTCTCTGTCTCTCCATCTCTCTCCCTCTCTCTCTCTGTCTCTGACTCTGTCTTTCTCTCTCTCCCTCTCTCTCTGTCTCTCTCTCTGTCTCCCTCTCTCCCTCTGTCTCTCTCCATCTCCCTCTCTCTCTCTGTCTCCCTCTCTCTCTGTTTCTCCCTCTCTCTCTCTGTTTCTCTCTCTGTCTCTCTTCCTCTCTTTCTCTTAAATCAACAGGAAAATATTTTTAAGAAATGAATTTTAAAGAATATCATTTTTTTTTCTGTTGGAATTCTTAAAACTGAATAAAAATAAGACTTGAAAATAGAATTCCAAGTAAGCGGCGGCCAGACCCCCCGAATGTAGTTCGGAAATAAAAAAAAAACAAAACAGATCACTTATCAAATCACGGTTTGAGTATCCCTTTTCCCGAGAGCCCACGGGGTGGCCAAGCAGTCTGGAACGGTCACTCCAGAGGCCACCGGGCCTCAGCGTCCACAGGCGCCTAGGTTGTGGCTTCCACGGAGACCAGGAGTCCCGTCCCACTGTGGATCTGACGCTGAACGGGACCGGGACAGAAAGTGGAGGTTCTAACCCATTAGCACAGGTCCTTGTGAAAGTTGTGCCCCCGTAGGAAGGATGAGTTTGGGGGGCCAGAGATCAGACCCGAGGTGAGGGCTGTGGCTTGTGCTCCGTCCCCCTGGGGGGCTGCCTACCTTGAAATTCCCAGCCCCCCCCCCCATCTCTTGCCAATGTCCCTTGGGCATCTGTGACCGCCACAGGGTGTGAAAATCCCTCCATCGGGAGGCGGGGGGTGGTATTTATTTAACCCACCGAAGGCGTCTTCTCCTCACCAAACATGCGTCTCAGGATCACAGTCTATGATATCTAATTAAATGTCCTGTGTCCCAACAGAGGGTTCACACACACACACACACACACACACACACACACACACGCTGTTAATATGACTCACCGTCCAGGGCATCCGATAAATCAAAATCATTGACTAGGAGAAAGAAAGAAAGAAAAAAAAGAGTCCAGTTAGAAACGAGGCCCATCCAAAGTCAACTTGAAAATAAAAGAAAACCGTTTTAATTTTTGGAACAATGTATCGTGTTTTTCATATCGAGATCTTTATAGCCTTTCATGTTGCGTGTCAGGGTGCTCCAGTCCCTATGAAACAGATCGGTGTGTATATAGCTGCACAAAGAAAACCATTTACAAAGAAAATTAAAGGGGGCGGGTGGTGTGACGTGTGGTGGGGAGGGGAGTATTCTGTGGCTTTGGAAAACGGGAGAATGTGTGACCTCCTGTCTCCGTCTCAATATTCACTCTAATGCTTGCGAGTAATGGGCTAGTTTATATTGGAAGCAACTTCTGGACACAGAATGCAGCAGAAATGAAGAGAATGGGGGAAACATGGTGATTTTGCACAGGCCTTATTGTGAAAAAAACAACAACAACAGTCCTGCCCTGGCCGGTTGGCTCAGTGGTTGAGTCTCATCCGGGCGTGTGGATGTCCCGGGTTCGATTCCCAGTGAGGACACACAGGACCAAGCGGCCATCTGCTTTTCCACCCCTCCCCTTCCTCGTTCTCGCTCTGTCTCTCTCTTCTCCTCCCACAGCCGTGGCTAGATGAGTTTGAGCACATCGGCCCCGGGTGCTGAGGATGGCTCCATGAAGCCTCCATGTCAGGTGCTAAAAATAGTTCCATTGCAGAACAACAGCCCAAGATGGGCAGAGCTTCTTCCCTAAACAGGGGGGAGGGGGTTGCCTGGTTGGTTTCGGTTGGGGCACATGCAAGAGTCTCTCTCTCTCTGCCTCCCCGCCTCTCACTAAAAAGAAGAAGAAGAAGAAAAAAAACAGTCCTTTGAAATAAGCAAGGATCAATTCCCAATTCATGGTGCCGGAGACATGGACAGCAGAAGGCTTTCTTTCACTGGCCGCTTCCCTGTATTTGTACAACCGACGTATACTTCTCGGGCACACGGGTGACCCAGGAAAACAGGTCATGCTTTTTTTTTTTGTATTTTTCTGAAGCTGGAAACGGGGAGAGACAGTCAGACAGACTCCCGCATGCGCCCGACCGGGATCCACCTGGCATGCCCACCAGGGGCGTCGCTCTGCCCACCAGGGGGCGATGCTCTGCCCCTCCGGGGCGTCGCTCTGCCGCGACCAGAGCCACTCTAGCACCTGGGGCAGAGGCCAAGGAGCCATCCTCAGCTCCCGGGCCATCTTTGCTCCAATGGAGCCTCGGCTGCAGGAGGGGAAGAGAGAGACAGAGAGGAAGGAGAGGGGGAGGGGTGGAGAAGCAGATGGGCGCTTCTCCTGTGTGCCCTGGCCGGGAATCAAACCCGGGTCCCCCGCACGCCAGGCCGACGCTCTTCCGCTGAGCCAACCGGCCAGGGCCAACAGGTCACGCTTTTTTTGTGTGCGATCTCCCGGGACCCCAGCATGTGGGGAAACCCTCCTTGTCCCCCAACCCCTTCCTCTGCCTCATCCACGCGTGCGGACACGCCCATCTCATTCCGACAGTTTCTAGGCGGCCATTCCTGACGGCTCGAAGGCCAGAGCGAGGGGGGGCAGCCGTGGAAAAAAAAAACAGCCTGCTCGGACCGGCTGGCCCGCAGGTCCCGGGATCACGGGACGAGTCCAGAAGCAGAGAGGACGCACGTCCTACAGGAAAGGTCAGACGTGTAAGACTCAGGGACAGCCCAGCGCCACGGCGGCTGTATTGACCACCTCGGAACCGGAATCATGACGGCTCCACCCTCCACCTGCACGGAGCCAGACAGGACCAACAGTCACCCCTCTTCCTGCAACGGAGCTGATTTCCCCGAGGCTACAGGGGACAGGGGGTCTTTAACCCTCCTGGCCACCTTGCAGGGGGCGTGCATATGGACCCCCTCCCCACAGCGGAATCCGAGGGGTCTCGCTCAGAACCCCGAGCAAGCCGGCAACAGGACAGGGTCCGAGAGATTCGACGGGGCAGCGTTTCGGGGCGGAAACACAGATTTTGGAAGAAGCGACGGCCACCCCAACGGCGACGACCCCCCCTGCCCCCCCCCCGTGTGAATTCCTTTCGCACGTTGAACTCTCCTGGTCCGTCCGGGTGACCCGAGCCTCAGAAACAAACGGTCGCTCGTGGGGACACGAGGCAGACAGACCCATCGCCCGACGCGGACTGCTGAGGGCACGCGTGAGCACGCGTGTGTCTCCTGTGCGTGTGCATGCATATGTGGGCGTGCTCCTGCGTGGGGTCTGTCCGCTCTCGACCGCGTTTGTGTCCGGGACCCGCAGCCCCAGCTCGCCCCTCCTGGTCAGTTCCGCCCACTTGCGTCTTGAGTTCATCACGGCCGCTGACCCGAAAGCCATTCTCACCGGAACACGGGGTGCCCCTCGAGCTGCGCCTGTGAGTTCTGCTCCCCTGCCAGCTCTCCACTGACTCCCACGTGGCCCTCTCCCAACCCAGTAACCTCAGCTCTTTCTCCTCCAACCACCCAGCTGTGTCTGCCTCCTTGACAACCTCTGCTTCAGGACCCTGCTGACCACCACCGTCCAGTCCCCAAACCATCCCCCACAGCCCAGAGCTCCCCGGACTCCGAGGTCACCAAGGGCGGGGCGGGGGGCGGGGAGGGGCCTGGGACAGGTCTGAGAGGGGACAGGAAAAACCACGAAGAATTTCCCTCACCCTGCAGGGAGAGATGGGCTTCCCGCCTGAGTTCCAGGCGGATGGACCCTCACTTTTCAGGTTGAGTGACCTCACCTTGGGGTTGCATCTCTCAGGGTTCTCCCTGGACAGCAAGGCCCCAGCCTGACCAGTTTTGCCGTTCAGAGGGGACTCCAAGGTCCAGGCAGGTGTCACCTGGGAAGACTCCCCAAACACAGCCCCACAGAAATTAGGGGTCAGGGGGTGGCGTCCGGCTCTGGGTGTCAATCAAGGAAGGCTCCTTGTGAGTCCATGAGGCACAAACGTGTCATCCTTCCCTGTGTTGCTGACCCCCAAGGGTGGTTGTTCCCGAAAGAGTGCACATATGTGTGTGTGTGTGTGTGTGTGTGCAAAGGGAAGTCCCCACGGGTGCCCTTGGAAAATGCAGGGGCACCACGCTATTTATTCCTCCTTGACTAATGTCACAGACGCATCTGTGACAACTGGTCCACCAGTTCCAGACTCTGTGAGGTGCCAGGGCCACAGGCGGGCCAGGGACTCCGGGCAGACACGGGCCAGGACCGAGGGATACAGAGAGGGAGCCCGCCCCAGCAGGACGTCCCAGGCACGACGATCTCGCTCCACCTGCGAGCGGTCCATCCACCGGCCGGACGGCCCCGTGGTTTCCAGCCGGACTTCCGCAGCCGGCCGCAGATGTTGTCAAAACAGACAGTGAGTCACGCTGGGCGTGGTCCCTTCCACCCTCCTCGCCGGGTGACAAGCGTGACAGGCGTGAGTCACCCCGACAGCTCACTCCCCGCTGACCCTTTTCTGATCCGAGCGATCTTTGCCGTTTTTCCTGGGTGGTCAGCTGTCCTGCGACGCACACAGGGGAACTCGTGTGGGTCTTCCAGACCCTGGGGAGTCGGGTGGCTTGGGGCAGGAGGGGGGCACCTTCCCCTGGGACCGACCCACCCAAAACGTCATCAGTGCATCACAGGAAGTAACCCTCCAACCCTCTCCAATTCCAGCATGGTGAGCCTCCCGGGGCAGAAGCAGAGTGAGCGTAGAAATACCCACGAAGCCACCTGGCCAAAGGTTACCTCACTCACGTGCAGAATGTCACTGCCTAAACGCCTATCAATAAAAGGTAAATGATGGGGCGGGTGGGGGGTGGGGAATAGAACAGAAATGACAGAAAGAGTTACACAAATGAACGGTGCGGCTCACGATTGGAACACAGGGAGCTTGTGAATGATCTGAAACGGAAATGGGAATAAATTATAGGCGTGCAATTTCCAACAGATGAAAATACACTTCCCGCCTGACCAGGCGGTGGCGCAGCGGATGGAGCGTCGGACTGGGATGCAGAGGACCCAGGTTCAAAACCCCGAGGTCGCCAGCTTGAGCGTGGGCTCATCTGGCTTGAGCAAAAAGCTCACCAGCTTGGACCCAAGGTCGCTGGATTGAGCAAGGGGTTACTCAGTCTGCTGTGGCCCCACGGTCAAGGCACGTATGAGAAAGCAATCAATGAACAACTAAGGAGTTGCAATGAAAAGCTGATGATTGATGCTTCTCATCTCTCTCCCTTCCTGTCTGTCTGTCCCTATCTGTCCCTCTCTCTGTCTCTGTTAAAAAAAATATATAGTTCCCGTAATAAATCAGAGAAAGGACAAGTGATGTCATTTATAGATAGGCTATAAATTATATAAGTTTATATGTGTCATTTGTATATGTAAAACTGAAATGGAAATAAATTAGAATAGAAATAAAATATAATAAATGTATAACATATAAGACATGTAACATATTGTATAAATGACATAATACAGCAATACCTGAGACTGTATATAATAAATATATGTAATATCTAACATAATATTAAAGTTTAATAATGAATTATGGTCATTATAAAACATCATCATAACCGTTATAGAAATAAAGAGATAAAATATAAAGTTATAGAAGTAAAATATAAGTATTTATAATAAAAATTATGGAAATTGCAAAACTGTATATTATAAAAATTATATAATTTGATCCAGACACAGAACTTCATACATTATATACATAAATATATAAATATGGAAAATGCCTTAGAGAATTAAAATTAGAATAGAAATAAATGACAATGTATAATAGTAAATTGGGCCCTGACTCGTCAGATCAGTGGATAGAGCGTCAGCCCAGAGTGCAGATGTCCTGGGTTCGATCCCCGGTCAGGGCTCACAGGAGAAGTGACCATCTGCTTCTCTTCCCCTCCCTCGCCTCCTTCTCTCCCTCTTCCCCTCCCTCAGCCAGTGGCTCGATTTGTTCGGGCATTAGCCCCAGGTGCTGAGGATAGCTCAGTTGGAGCACATCAGCCCCAGGCACTAAACATAGCCTGGTACTCAAGCATCGGCCCCAGACAGATATCTGGGTGGATATCTATCAGGGTGCATGCAGGAGTCTGTCTCACTATCTCCTGTCCTCTCACTTAAAAATAATCATAATAATCATAATAAGTTGGAAAAGTAAAATGTATGTAATTTTAAAACAGAACCTATACATCACCTAAAGAAATATACACGTAAATAAAATTAAAAAAAAACAAACATAAGAATAAAAATCAGAATAGAAATAAAAATCGAGCATCTCCAGGGTCCCTCAGGCTTTTTGATATTCCCACTGACAGCAAGAATTACACACTGGCCCTGGCCGGTTGGCTCAGTGGTAGAGTGTTAGTCTGGTGTGCAGGAGTCCCGGGTTCGATTCCCGGCCAGGGCACACAGGAGAAGCGCCCATCTGCTTCTCCACCCCTCCCCCTCTCCTTCCTCTCTGTCTCTCTCTTCCCCTCCCGCAGCCAAGGCTCATTGACCAAGTTGGCCTCAGGCAATGAGGATGGCTCCATGGCTTCCACCTCAGGTGCTAAAATAGCATGGTTGCTGAGCAACAGAGCAATGCCCCAGATGGGCAAAGCATCGCCCCCTGGTGGGCATGCCGGGTGGATCCCGGTCGGGCGCATGCGGGAGTCTGTCTGACTGCCTCCCCGTTTCCAACTTCAGAAAAAATACAAAAAAAAAAAAAAAAAAAAAAAAGAATTACACACTAAAGATGTAATAGAAACCGCAAAAGTAGGCAGGGATGACTTCTGTGAGAGCCAGCCACATTCCCAGAGCTTTCTAGATAATCCAACTGGCTTCTCCACGTACTGCGTTTAGGTTGGCAGAGAAGGGGACCCTACCCTTTACCCCACTGTCCTTGGTGGGGCCCTCCCTCCCAGCAGAGGCGTCGGGAAGGTCACACCTGCTTCCGTCCACCCACTGTCCGGGGCACTCAATCCTTACATTGTCCGAGCCCCGCTAAAAATTTATCTTGCAGAACGCGCCCCACGAAGCGGTAGCAACAAGACTCAGCAGCCAGGTGTGTGCACGCCCCGCCCCGCATCTACCGACGCCAGGTAGACGTTTTTCTAGAACGCAGCACCAGTTGCGTGCGCCCAAACCCCTGAAAAGCTGGGGTTCAGGTGTGGCAGCCAGGGGGGGTTGGGGCGGGGTCCCCTGGCCATAGAAAATTCTAGGACAAAGCCTGGTTTCTTGCACACATTGGACACGCGGAGGTGAAGCCTAAAATTCCCAGGTAAGGAAGAAAGAGACAAAAAAAAAAAAACGGTGGCGTTTTCATTTATTTTATTTTTAAATACGTGAAGCGCCCTGCGTTTTCTGTCCCAAGAAGGGGCGCTCTATCTGCGCTTTCTAGGCACGTTTAAAGGAATATTCTGCCTCGGAGATTCGTAAGGGGGGCCCTGGTTTTCAGAAGCCCTCTGGTTCCAGGTCCATAGATACATGAATTCACATCAAGGATGAATGTTCAAGTAAAAATAATAATAACAATAATGTGAAAAGCCATGACAGACAACGATGGAAGCTGAGCTCACAGAACATGGAGGTGTTCCCGATTAAACCAGCCACACCCGCAGGCGTGAGCGGCGTCCACTGGCCATGACCACAGGCGGGGCGGTCCCCTGGGAGGGTGGGGGGCCCTCGGAACATTTCCGGTAAGAAAAAGAACAAACCTCGGGGACTCTGCGGACTTTCTGATGACAGTGGCTCAGTGGTAGAGCGTCGGCCTGGTGTGCAGGAGTCCCGGGTTCGATTCCCGGCCAGGGCACACAGGAGAAGCGCCCATCTGCTTCTCCACCCCTCCCCCTCTCCTTCCTCTGTGTCTCTCCCTTCCCCTCCCGCAGCCAAGGCTCATTGACCAAGTTGGCCCCAGGCAGTGAGGATAGCTCCATGGCCTCCACCTCAGGTGCTAAAATAGTGTGGTTGCTGAGCAACAGAGCAATGCCCCAGATCGGCAAAGCATCGCCCCCTGGTGGGCATGCCGGGTAGATCCCGGTCAAGCGCATACGGGAGTCTGTCTGAGTCTCAATCCCGCACGCTCGCTCTGAACGTCACACGATGGTTGCAAACCTGACCCGGGTCTGAGGTAGGAGGACTTTGGGTAAAAAAAAAAAACCCGACCCTGTTCCATCCTCTCAGGGAGGTGAGCACCAGGGTGCACAGAGGACGAACCAGGTTCCTCCATCTCCATGTGATTGTGCAATATCTCTGAGTATAAGAGGGAAGCGTGTGTTTCTAGCAAGCTCCTGGGGGACGCAGACCCCACCCCCCGCCCAGAACCCAGTGCTCCCTCAGCCCCGCTGCCGACTGCAGGTTGGAGAATCCCGGGAAACCCAGTCTCCTGCAGGCAACTTAATCGTAATAGTTCTGGCAGAACTATTCATCATCCATCCATCCATCCATCCTGCAGGCAACTTAATCGTAATAGTTCTAGTCCAACAGAGGGCACTGTGCGTCTCTGGGAAAATGATCATCGGCCCCCAGCACCTTGGCAATGATTGGTGAGGCCCTTCCATCCTCCTTGGGTCTTCACTCGGACCCTCCAGTGGGCCATAAGTGTTGAGCCCCTGATTCCCCTGGCGGGACAACTCCTATTTATGCCACAAAGCCCTGAGAAAATGACTCCTCCCCTGGGAAGCTTCCATCGTTCGTGATGGATAAATGGGTGATGGGTGCATGAATGAAGGATGGATGGATGGGTCGGTAGGTGAGTGGGTGAGTGGGTGGTTGGATGGGTGGATGGATGGATGGATGATGGATGGATGGATGGATGGATGGATGGATGGATGGATGGGAGGGTGGGTGAGTGGGTGGTTGGATGGATGGATGGATGGATGGATGGTAGGGTGGGTGAGTGGGTGGTTGGATGGATGGATGGATGGATGATGGATGCATGGATGGATGGATGGGAAGGTAGATGGGTGAGTGGGAGGTTAGATGGATGATGGATGGATGATGGATGCTTGGATGGATGGATGGATGGATGGATGGGAGGGTGGGTGAGTGGGTGGTTGGATGGATGGATGGATGGATGGATGGGAGGGTGGGTGAGTGGGTGGTTGGATGGATGGATGGATGGGAGGGTGGGTGAGTGGGTGGTTGGATGGATGGATGGATGGATGGATGGATGGATGGATGGATGGAAGGTAGGGTGGGTGAGTGGGTGGTTGGATGGATGGATGGATGGATGGATGGATGGATGGATGGGAGGGTGGGTGAGTGGGTGGGTGCATGGATGGATGGATGGATGGATGGATGGATGGATGGATGGATGGGTGGATGGATGGATGGGTGGATGGATGGATGGATGGATGGATGGATGGATGGATGGATGGATGGGAGGGTGGGTGAGTGGGTGGTTGGATGGATGAATGGATGGATGGATGGATGGAAGGTAGGGTGGGTGAGTGGGTGGTTGGATGGATGGACGGATGGATGGATGGATGGATGGGAGGGTGGGTGAGTGGGTGGGTGGGTGGATGGATGGATGGATGGATGATGAATGGATGGGAGGGTGGATGAGTGAGTGGGTGGTTGGATGGATGATAGATGGTGGATGGATGGATGATGGATGGATGGATGGATGGGAAGGTGGATGAGTGGGTGGTTAAATGGATGGATGGATGAATGGATGGATGGATGGATGGATGGGTGGATGATAAATGAATGCATGAGAGGATAGGTTAGTGGGTGGTTGGATGGATGGATAGATGGATGGGTGGATGATGGATGGATGGATGAATGAATGAATGGATGGATGGGAGGGTGGTTGGTGAATAAATGGATGGGAGGGTGAGTGAGTGGGTGCTTGGATGGATGGATGGATGGATGGATGATGGATGCATGGATTGATGGAGGAATGAATGAATGGATGGGAAGGTGGATGGGTGAGTGGGTGGTTGGATGGATGATGGATGGGTGGATGGTAGATGGATGGATGGATGGATGGATGGATGGATGGATGGATGATGAATGGATGGACGGATAGATGGATGGATGGGCGAATGGATGGGAGGGTGAGTGAGTGGGTGGGTGGATGGATGACAGATGGATGATGGATGGATGGATGAATGGATGGATTGATTGATGATGGATGGATGGATGGATGGATGGATGGATGGATGGATGGATGGATGGGAGGGTGAGTGAGTGGGTGGGTGGGTGGATGGATGGATGGATGGATGGATGAGTGAATGGGTCAATGGGTAGATAACTGAGTAGATGAACTCACAGGTTGATGGATGGATGGTGGAAACCACAAGAAGTCGGAGAGACATTGTTGACGGTTCTTAAATAACTTTGCTGCCAGGATTCAGAAAGCTGTCTTCTGCACTGAGTTGTGTTTCCCTAAATGAATGGCCCGTTTTCCTCCCCTGTCAACCACACTACTGGCAGAGGCCGCTGCCCCTCCATGGTCCACACCGGGCAAGCTCAGTGCTGCTCACACAGGCAGCCGTCAACGCCCAAGCTCACGGGTCCCAAACCGCCAGCTCTTGCCATTGTCACAACTTATTGCCACTATCCTCTGCCCCCATGCGGGCCCTGTGACCTTCAGCAAGCTGCTGGATGCTCTAATCTTGGAAACTTCAAGGGGCACAGTAAATAGACACCTTAAGGGCTCGCTGGAAGATAAAATAACAGAATGAACACCTCTTGAATAATGTAATCTGCCCCACAGCTGTGATCGTCCCTCCCCCCCCCCAAAAAAAAGATAAAACATTCTAGCAGTCAGCAGATATACCAAGCCAACGGAAAGTCTCGTAAAACAAAGGTCCAGTTACACCTTCCGGGACCCCCTCACAGACAAGACAACCCCCCTCATGAGCTTTTGTTTTCTTTTTCACTTGAATTTATTGGGGGTGACTTCGGTTAATAAGATTATGTAAGTTTCCGGTGCACAATTCCTACAGCACATCACCTGCACACTGTATTGTGTGTCCAGCAACCCAAGTCACGTCTGCTTCCGTCAGTGTGTACTCAGCGTATGACCTCCTCAACCTCCCTGCCCCGCGCCTCCCGAGTCATCCCCACACCTGTTCTTGGTAAGTTTTTTTCTCTCTCGTTTTCCTTTTGTGCTCAATCCATCCACCCCCTACGCACCCCGTCCAAGTGGCTGCCATCAATGAACCCACAAACAACCGGTGTCGGCAAAGATGTGGGGAAAAGGGAACCCTCCTGCACTGTTGGTGGGAACTGGGTCCCTCATGGGCTTTTTTTTTTTTTTTTTTTTTGTATTTTTCTGAAGCTGGAAACCGGGAGAGACAGTCAGACAGACTCCCGCATGCGCCCGACCAGGATCCACCTGGCACACCCACCAGGGAGCAACGCTCTGCCCATCCGGGGCGTTGCTCTGTTGCGACCAGAGCCACTCTAGCGCCTGGGGCAGAGGCCAAGGAGCCATCCCCAGCGCCCGGACCATCTTTGCTCCAATGGAGCCTTGGCTGCGGGAGGGGAAGAGAGAGACAGAGAGGAAGGAGAGGGGGAGGGGTGGAGAAGCAGATGGGCACTTCTCCTGTGTGCCCTGGCCGGGAATCGAACCCAGGAGTTCTGCACGCCAGGCCGATGCTCTACCACTGAGCCAACCGGCCAGGGCCGATCATGGGCTTTTTAAAAAACCCAGATGGAGACCCAGCCCCCTGTACCAACAACAGTCAGATGACAGCAGGTGTAGTAAGGCTTGGACAGGAGCAATCCCAGAGGGCGGGGGGCTCCCTGCTGCGAGACCCGGGCTGAGAACCTCGGAGCTGGGTGAGCAGAGGCCACTGCAGGGCTGCTGAGCAGGGCTGCATCCTGCACCATCACTTGGGCGTCAGGGGAAGAAACTGAACGGTGGAGTTAACTCGGGGCAAGCAGCCATGCTGAGATCAGCATCTTCCTCACTTGGGCAGTGGATGCTTGCTTTATCATAATTGGTTCCCTCTGCAAACTGTGCATTTTATTGTATGCATTAATATATATATGATATGTCATATATATATTAATGGATAGTGGATGAATGGATGGATAGATGATGGGTGGATGGATGGATGGATGGACGGATGGATGGATTAGTGGATGGATGGATGAATGGATGGATTAGTGGATGGATGGATGGATGGATGGATGGATGGATGGATGGATGGATGGATTAATGGATGAATGGATGAATGGATAGATGATGGATGGTGAATGGATGGGTGGATGGATGGTGAATGGATGGATGGATGGATGGATGGATGGATGGATGGACGGATGGATGGACGGATGGATGGATTAGTGGATGGATGGATGGATGGATGGATGGATGAATGGATTTGTGGATGGATGGATGGATGGATTAGTGGATGGATGGATGGATGGATGGATTAGTGGATGAATGGATGAATGGATAGATGATGGATGGTGAATGGATGGGTGGATGGATGGTGAATGGATGGATGGATGGATGGACAGATGGATGGACGGATGGATGGATTAGTGGATGGATGGATGGATGGATGGATAGATGGATGAATGGATTTGTGGATGGATGGATGGATGGATGGATGGATGGATGGATTAGTGGATGGATGGATGGATGGATGGATTAGTGGATGGATGGATGGATGGATGGATGGGTGGATGGATGGGTGGATGGATGGATTTGTGGATGGATGGATGGATGGATGGATGGATGGATGGATGGATTAGTGGATGGATGGATGCATGGATGGATGGGTGGAATAACATATGATATTATTCTGAGGGTGTGTCTTCTCCAGGCTGGAAAAGTCCAGGGAAGAAAGGATACGTAAAGGCACTTTCATCTGTCCAGAAAGGCTATCAAAGGTGAGGGTGTAGATCTCAAAAAAGAAAGGAAAAAAAATTGGAGAAAGGGGTATGGGTTGAGAAAGGTTTTAGAAGCCGACGTCAACTGGATCTGCTAAAACATCAGCTATGAGCCAAAGGAGTCGGCGACAGTGATGGGCGACTCTTTGGTCTTCGTGTCTGGACAAAGGGCTGTATCACAAAAGGTAAGGATGAAGGAGGGGATGCAGAAGGTTGAGAAAAGAATGAGAAGCGCCAGATGTGATCATGGACTGGAGATTCCACAGGCACACAGGGAGATGGAGCTGAGGTATCGGCAGTTACCTGCGTGAGCCTCACATGCAGAGAGATTTGGGGTGGGGGCCCTCCAGGGAGCTTTTGTCTAGTGAAGCAAAGCGCAGAATGCGGCCCACACTCCAGCTGAGCCTAACCTTCCTGGTGTCTTCCGCCAGACTCCAAGTCAGCTCCTTATCTTGGAGGAATGCGGAGAATGCCACCCTCTGCCTGGAGGTATGTGTACAAGTCACTAGGAGAGGCCTCTCTACTGGCAGTTTCTGCAGTGAGATCACCCACATACACTCTCAGCTGAGAACACTCGGGGCAGGCGGCCTCTCTGCACAGCTGTGCCATTGACAGATCACAGAGAGGCAGACGGAGAAAGAATATGTCCCTTTATCCATTCATCGACCTATCCATCCACTCATCCATCCAGCCACCTACCAATATACATCAGTTATCTACCATGTCCATCAATCCTTCCACTGATCCATTCACCCATCAATAACCAATCATATCCATTCACCCATCCTTCTATTCATCTGCTAATAAATCCATCATGTTCACCCATCCATCCATCAGTAAACAAATTATTTATGATGTCTACCTACCCACCCACCCCTACATTCAGCCATCCATCATCCACCCATCCATCATCTATCCATCCATCCATCCACTAATCCATCCATCTGTCCATCCATCCATCCACCATCCATCCACCCATCCATCATCTATCCATCCATTCATCCACTATCCATCTATCCGTCCATGCACCCATCCATCCACCCATTAATCCACCCATCCATCCATCCTTCAGCCATCCACCCACCCATCATCTATTCTTTCCATCCATCCACTAATCCATCCATCTCTCCATCCATCCATCCATCCATCCACCCATTAATCCATCCATCCATCCATCCATTATCCACCCATCCACCATCCATCCATCAACCAATCCGTCCATCCATCCACCCACTAATCCATCCATCCATCATCCACCCATTTACCATCCATCCATCCATCCATCATCACCCATTTACCATCCATCCATCCATCCATCCATTAATCCATCCATCCATCCACCCACCATGCATCCTTCAGCCATCCACCCATCCATCCATCCATCCATCCATCCATCCATCATCCATCCATCCACCCTCCGTCCATCAACCAATCCGTCCATCCATCCACCCACTAATCCATCCATCCACCCAATAATCCATCCATCCATCATCCACCCATTCATCATCCATCCATCCATCCATCCACCATCCATCCATCCATCCATTCATCCATCCATCATCTATCCATCTATCCATTTATCCATGATTCCATCCATCCACCATCCATCCATCCATCATCCATCCATCATCCACCCATCCTCCATCACGCCCACTGCATGCTACCTCCCTCCAGCCAGGCCATGGTCCCCATGTAAGTTCGTCCACAGCGAGGGGCCATTCCCCCATCATCACACAGCAGGCGTCCCTGTGAGACAGCCGTTTGTGACCACCGCCCCCTCTGACAGCCGGCCAAACCCTTCCCTTTCCTGGGGACCCTGTATTGCTCCGTCAAATACCTATCAATCCTCCTTCCTGTATCCCTCCACGGGGTGGGGTCCATGTTCTCCTGAACACACGGAAAACCGCACCACTTTAATTCACGCCTTGCCCCAAACCCACAAAAGCAGAAGTTGACTGGCAATATCTAGAAACCGTACACACTTCCAAATCCATCTGTGTCCAAGACAACACAACACAATCTATTCCATCTTCGTCCACAGAGAACACAATCTATTTCATCTTTGTCCACAGAGAACTTGAGTCCGCTACGTTCCTGTGCAAAGACACGGTGGCGTATTCTGGTCTGCATCCTCCCCCTGGTCTCCTCACCCCGGGGAGGCCCTACTTGTTGCAGAAACAGACAGAAGCAGCCCGAATTCTGGCTACATTGTCTCAGGATGAGTCATGGTTTACCCAGCGCCACAACCCACAGCGGAGAGATGCAGCTCTCTGGCCCGCCCCAAAAGAATATCACTCAACAAATTACAATGAATCTTTTTTTCTTTTTTCTTCCCCGAAAGCCCCCGCGTGGAGCAGTGACTTTGCTGTTTGCAAAGTTGCCAACAGAGGCGCTTCCCTGAAACAAAAAGGAAGATACCCCCCAAAATGTCCACATCCAGAAAGCCACGGGGTCCCCCAGGGCTTTAGATTTGGCTTTGGCCCTTGGACTCCGTCCACAGTAACAAATATGTCTGTGTCACGGTAACAATGGCCTCACCAACGCTCTGCTGAGCAGGGTTTGTTTGAAATGTGCTGATGCGTGGGGGTTTTTTTGTTACTGTTGTTGCTGGTTTTTTTCTGCACACTAAATGTCACAACCCATCAGTGGGTCTCAACGGGACCGTTTGAAAAACACCGGTTTGAGCGCCTGCATCTAGCTCTGGGCTGAGAGCAAAAAAGGAAATGGTTTGCTTCCTGTTTAAGGGATTTAGAAAAAAAAAAAAAAAAAGAAAAGTTATAATATGACAAGCGAGACAAGGAATGGCAACATTGAGTCATTCTAACACAAAGCTGAAACACAGCCACGGTGTTACACTCTCCCAAAACCGGAGACAAAAAAAAAAAAAAAAAAAGCCAACTAGGCAAAGAATAAAAAAATGGGAATTTCAAGACAAGGAAGTCCTGTGCAGAATTATCTAGAAGTGTGACAGATACTATCAATCGGATAAATGCCAAGACAAATTTGGGTCTGTTGCCACCTTTTTTTTTTTTTTTTTTTTTTTTTTACGCAAGAGATGGACGCAGGCAGAGACGTCTTGGCCTGGCTGGGTGGGGACCGGTCATCTTGACGACCATCGATTGATCAATCGGCCCAACAACATTCAGAATCAAAATGGCGGCGCCCACTGGGACCCACCATGTGGTAATCTTGCACAACCTGGAGACTGTCCCAGAAAACGACACACACACACACACAGGAAAAAATCATTCCGGTTCCCTCACTGTGGTGGAAATCTGTGTGTTGGTGAAAGTGTAGGGAGGGGTCCTTGGAAGGGCCCATCTGGGGATAAGAAATCACAAATTCTTGTAGAAAATAAGAGAAAGGAATTCTCCCTTTCTCCCCCCTCGCCCCTCCCCCCTTGTTTTTCAGAACTTGTTTCTCTGTTTCCAAAGGATGTAACTCTTTTTTTTTTCAGTGACTACAGCGAGCCTTTCTCTTAAAACAGCAGTTCTCAACCTGTGGGTCGTGACCTCGGCGGGGGGGGTCGAACGACCAAAACACAGGGGTCGCCTAAAGCCATTGGAAAATACATAATGCATATCAGGTATTTACATTCCGAATCATAACTGTAGCAAAATTACAGTGATGAAGTAGCCACCAAAATTATTTTTCGGTTTAGGGGTCACCGCCACATGAGAAAGGTTGAGAACCACTGTCTTAAAACATTTCTTTACCAAACGAGGTTGTGTCCAACGGTGTGTTTGTGGGAGCCATACCGTGGACATCTTGCTGGTTTGCCTATGATGACCGTGGCATTCTGGTATTCCCCAATACGTGCCCCTCCTGCAAGGCTGGGGAAATTCCCCCCCTGTTCCTCTGTGTCTGCAGAAAATACTTCCCAAACTGTTATAACGTCCCCAAGAACAACAAGACACACACACACACACACACACAAAAGGACTTTTGGAGAGAGATCTCTTTGTGGACACACACTCCGTGACCAAGGACAAGGCTCAGGGAAGGAGATCGCAGGACACCGTGCGTGGATTCTCGTGGGACAAGACACCCCGATGTTAGGACAAGCCACCCCCTGAGTACCGAGGGAGATCGCTTACGCTCACCCGATGTCACATCCCCGACCTCCACGCGGGCTCGGCACACCCCCCAAACATATCTGGGGGTCGGGACGGTTCAGTGTGGACCCAGAATGCCGAGTGACTTGCAGCTTCCACGGACACGCCCGTCTGATCTGCAGCCTCACCCGTGGCGACATGGGGACCCCGTTTCCCCCCCGAGAGAGACCATCATGATTGGAAAGTCTGAGCAGGAAGAAATAGCGGGAGCGGTCCTCACGTAGGGGATAGTCTCTCTCCTTCGAGGGAAACATCTGTTGCAAAAAGTACCCAGATGGTCACCCATAAAATCCTGCCACGACCGCTCCCTCCTGAGCTGGATCAAGTCACTCTAGACCTTCTCTCTTCCTTCCTAAATGAGCTCACAGCCAGCCGCACCTCACCCAGATGAAGATAAGCCCCCCGTCCCCTTAAAATCCTGCCACGACCGCTTTCTCCTGAGATGGTTCAAGTCACTCTAGACCAGGGGTCCCCAAACTTTTTACATAGGGGGCCAGTTCACTGTCCCTCAGACCGTTGGAGGGCCAGACTATAAAAAAAAAAACTATGAACAAATCCCTATGCACACTGCACATATCTTATTTTAAAGTAAAAAAACAAAACGGGAACAAATACAATATTTAAAATAAAGAACAAGTCAATTTAAATCAACAAACTGACCAGTATTTCAATGGGAACTATGCTCCTCTCACTGACCACCAATGAAAGAGGTGCCCTTTCTGAAAGTGCGGCGGGGGCTGGATAAATGGCCTCAGGGGGCCGCATGCGGCCCGTGGGCCGTAGTTTGGGGACCCCTGCTCTAGACCTTCTCTCTTCCTTCCCAAATGAGCTCAGGGCCAGCAGCACCTCACCCAGATGAAGATAAGCCCCCCCACCCCATCCCTTTAAAATTAAGGGTGTTAACATCTCCAGAGGCCAACAGACCACACAGAAGCAGGCGTACAGGAAGGGAGCAATACAGAAAATGCAACTGAATTTTATCGGAGCCGATCACACAGGTGGGGACAGTGGGTGGTTTTTCCTGTGCCAGGGAGGCAGAGACGGGCGTCCAAGGGTGGAGTACTCCAGGCTGCGTCTGAGCTCGGGTGTGCCGTGTGGGGCGGCACGGGAACCCACGGTGACCTCCCGTGGCGGCCGGGAGACCTCGGCTCAGGTAGGCGAGCGAGCCTTTCAAAGCCCGAGACACGGAACACAACTAACTGTCTTTGTGACGACGGCGTGCGGTGCCCCGATCCAGAGACATCTGGACCTATCTCTCTCACCCCCCCACCCCCCTCTTCCCCGTCCCCAGAGAGGTCACCGTGATGACCAGCTAGGCCAGGGGTCCCCAAACTTTTTACTCAGGGGGCCAGTTCACTGTCCCTCAGACCGTTGGAGGGCCGGACTATAAAAAAAACTACTAACAAATCCCTATGCACACTGCACATATCTTATTTTAAAGTAAAAAAAAAACAAAACGGGAACAAATACAATATTTAAAATAAAAAACAAGTGAATTTAAATCAAGAAACTGACCAGTATTTCCATGGGAACTATGGGCCTGCTTTTGGCTAATGAGATGGTCAATGTGCTCCTCTCACTGACCACCAATGAAAGAGGTGCCTCTTCCGGAAGTGCAGCGGGGGCCGGATAAATGGCCTCAGGGGGCCGCATGTGGCCCGCGGGCCGTAGTTTGGGGACCCCTGAGCTAGGCGAACATCAGCGGGCGGAGGATTCTAACTAGAATGAGACAAAGGAGCAAAAATACCAGCAACCTGTCCCAGCTGAAACCACAGCCTGTCACCCTCAGCACGGCAGACACTCAGGGCTGGTGGCTCTCTTGACATGGGGCGTCCTGTGCCCTGTAGGGCGTGGAGCAACCTCCCTGGTCTCCCCCACCCCCCCCACCCCACACCAGAGGCCAGCACCAACCCCTCCCCTATGAAGACGACCAACACTGTCTGGGGACATTTTCAAGTGTCCCATCGAAAAGTCGCCCCCTCTCTTCCTCTGGCCTCTCTTTCTGCCTCCGCCCCCTCGCGGCTCTGTCCCCCCAGGAATTTCTGAAGCAGCTTGGAAACACAGGGCCTAGGGTCCTTCCTCCCCCCCACCCCGAGGACGCCTAACCCTAACCCTAACCCCTAACTCTAAGCCCTGACCCTAACCCAGCGGTTCTCAACCTGTGGGTTGCCTAAAGCCATCAGAAAATACATAATGCATCTCAGGTATTTACATTCCGAATCATAACTGTAGCAAAGTTACAGTGATGAAGTAGCCACCAAAATTATTTTTTTTGGTTTGGGGGTCACCGCCACATGAGGAACTGGATCGCGGGGTCACAGCATTAGAAAGGTGGAGAACCACTGCCCTAACCCCTAACCCTAACTCCAAAGTGGACACCTGTCTCCCCCATCCCCCCACTCCCCACCCGGGTCTGCCTCAAAGGACTTTGGAAACCACACTAAATGTATATTTCTAGACGGAAGCGTGCCCTGAGCGGCACCAGCCAGAAAGCAAAGTTGCCAGAGGCAGAAAACCCCATCTGTTAGACACCTTTCAGAACCACCTGTTCGTGTCCCCAGCCCCAGGACGACCGACCGGGTGAGGGGCGGGGAGGCAGGGGGCGGGGAGGCAGGGAGGGGCCCTTTGCAAGATCAACAGCTGAGAAACCTTGGGGTTTTTTCTGCTCCTTCCGGACTGAGCTTTGCTCCCTAACCCACACACCCACCCAAATCAACACCGGCTTCCTATAAATGTATCGACCATGTTGTCTGGTGTTGCTAGGCGCAACACCCGTAGAAACCAGGCAGTCACAGGGTCCCCTGGACTGTGGGTTTTATTTCTTTTTTTTTTTTTATTTATTGTGCCCTAGAAGTTTCAAAATGACTTGTTTGGGGGCCCAAAGCATACATAGCTAGCTAGCTACCACCCGCTGTGCAACCCCATCAAGAATCTAGAAAACCGCCTGACCTGTGGGGGCGCAGTGGATAAAGCATCGACCTGGAAATGCTGAGGTCGCCGGTTCGAAACCCCGGGCTTGGCTGGTCAAGGCACATATGGGAGTTGATGCTTCCAGCTCCTCCCCCCTGTCTCTCTCTCTCTCCTCTCTCTCTCTGTCTCTCTCTCTCTCCCTCTCTAAAATGAATAAATAAAAATAAAAAATTAAGAATCTAGAAAACCGTATCTGAACAGTCACCTTCTTAACCCATTTGTACCGAGTCATGGTCACCTGAGTGTCCCCTGACCTTCTCTATTCTGCCGCTGATACTATTTGGGAGGAGAAGGGGGGGACTGTATCCCATTCACCAGTTTGTATTTTTCTGAAGCTGGAAACGGGGAGAGACAGTCAGACAGACTCCCGCATGCGCCCGATCGGGATCCACCCAGCACGCCCACCAGGGGCAACGCTCTGCCCACCAGGGAGCGATGCTCTGCCCCTCCGGGGCGTCGCTCTGCCGCGACCAGAGCCACTCTAGCGCCTGAGGCAGAGGCCAAGGAGCCATCCCCAGCGCCCGGGCCATCTTTGCTCCATTGGAGCCTCAGCTGCGGGAGGGGAAGAGAGAGACAGAGAGGAAGGAGAGGGGGAGGGGTGGAGAAGCAGATGGGCACTTCTCCTATGTGCCCTGGCCGGGAATCGAACCCGGGTCCCCCGCATGCCAGGCCGACGCTCTACCACTGAGCCAACCGGCCAAGGCCCCATTCACCTGTTTGGATTAGTTCTCTTTTCCCAGGAGACGGTACATGCATGAGTGACAGGAACCACTTCCGATCCATTTCCCTGGGCCGTGGCACCCAATAGGCGTTCAAAAAAAAAAAATTTTTTTTTTAAACGTGTCACCAGAGAGATACATCAGAATTGTGTGTGGGGGGGGGGGGGGGGGGGGGTTTGCGGGGTGGAGCCGGTGTCCATTGAGAACAAAAACAACAAGGACAAGATGCAGAAATCGTCTCTGTTGTGGGGAAGCCACGTGGAATGACATCGGACATCTGGGAAGGCAACGGAGAAACGGGACCCTGTCCGACCTCCATGGTTCAGGCCTCACGTTCTCCAAAGTCCCCACCCAATGGCCTGTGTCCTGTTTCTGGTTCCAAAAAACAAATACATGCCCAGCGCGCCCCCCTCCCCTCTCACACCAAGCCCTGAAACTTGACTGCCTGCCTCTCGCCCCCCACCCCTCCCCATAGGGGAAGGCAACTTATAAAACGTGGTTGTATAAACGGGGGTGGGGTGGGGGGCGCGCAATAAAACTCACCGTTAACTGGAGAAAGCTACAAACTGCCACGCCCGGTAGGACTCACCAACTCTTGCTCCGCAAAGCAGGGAGGGAGGGAGACGCTGGCCAAAACCCCAACTTCCATTTTGGGAGCAGAAAGGACACAGGGTAGGCCCGGAATAGACCTGGCCTGGCCGGCGGTGGTGGTGGTGTGTGTGTGTGTGGGGGGGGGGGGTTTAGAGGGAGTCCCTAGTTCTGAACCCCGCCCTGCGTCCCCGGAATTACTGCCCGGAACACCTGGGCTCGTTCAGGAGAGAACATTCCTGCTGCGCCTAAACCCCAGGGCCCGGAGCCCCGCGAGAGCGCAAACGTGCCTACGGCCTGGACACGCCGCGAGGCGTGATTTTTGAATCTCTCCAAGGCTCTGAGCTCCTAAGGTTTCCCGCCCCTCCTCCCCTTCTCGCCTCGGGTTGGGAGGCTCCGGAGAGTCGCCTCCAAATTTAGGCCCAGGACGCAGGGCGTGGCTCGGAGCACGGGCCGCGGGCCGCGCCCCAGAACAAAGAAGTTTGCTGGGAACCCGGCCCCGGGTGCAGAGGCGCCAAGGCGAGGAGGCTCCGGGAACGGAGATGATCTCTCCCCCAGCGTGCGGAAGTCGGATCGCACCGCTGCCCACCCACCCCCCGCAGGCCGCTGCTGCTTTTCAGAGTTGGGGACTTTGCAAACCCAACTTGACGAGTCCCAGAGCGGCCGCGGCGGCGGAGGAAGGAAGTTGGCGAAACCGTAGCGTGGCCGCCAGCTTGGGGCGTTGGCCACGCGTGGGTACGGCGCTGCGCCCCCTCCATGCGTCCCCTCCATCCACGGAGACCTGTCCGCGCCCTGGGGTCCCCAGCCGTCCCGCCGCGAGCTTACCATCGCCGGACACCAGACTGCCCAGCAGGCCGACCAGCAGCAGCGCGAAGACCGCGCTGCGCGCCATGGTGAGCCCGGTGCCGCGCGCAGGTACGATCCGCTGAGTGAGGCGCGCAGGAGGCGGCGGCGGCGGCGGGACCGGGACCAACACTCCCTTCCACCCCGGGGCGGAGCCCGCGGCGGCGAGTGGGAGAAGGGGCGCGGCGTTGTCACCCCGCCCCGGCCCGCGCTCGCCCCGCCTGTGGCCACCCCCACGCCGCCGCCGCCGCGGAGAACCCAGGGGTCCCGCGCGCGCGGGGCTGGAAGGGTTTGGCCCGGTCCCCGTGGGCGACCTAAACGGGGAAGAAAGGAAGAAAAGACCCTCTCTCCTTTCTGGGGAAAGTGTGGGAGCGCCCTACCCCCCCTCCCCCCGACGGGAACCCTAGGGCTGCAGCAGAAAGTGCAGATAAAATCTTCCTTTGTTCGCCAAGTGTGGGTCCGGGTCCCCGTGCCCGGTCCTGTACCAGCACAGGCTCTGTAACACCCCGAAAACCCCGTCCCTTCAGAGGAAACTGGGTGAGGAAGGGGCCCTCCTTGTCTCCACAGCCCCTTCCAGACCCCAGCGGGACCCCCCACCCACCCCAGGGAGACGGCTTAGGAACAACAACGTGAAATTGTCTCTACCGTTTGGAGAACGTGGTGGCGCACTGCTACCCCCGGGGCACGGCCCCTTCCCAAAGATCCAGAGTGCAGTCCCAGAGCCCGCAGCAGGGGTGGGGACTTTGGGGTCCACAGTGCAGACCCCTTAGTCCCCAGCCTGACCCAGGACTGCCCTCTGAGGGGCCTCCAGGTCCCAAAAAAAATCTCCCCAGGCCACAGTGCACGGTAGGGTGTGGAGGGCAAGACCTGTGTCCCCTCTCCCAGCTGAGACCCACAAGCACGCTGGTCAGAGTTTTTGGTGACATTCAAAAGCCACCGCTGAACTGTGGTTTTTCCTGTCTCCAGCTTGTCATAGCATACACACACACACACACACACACACACACACACACACGTTTTTGGTTTTGTTTTTTTTAAATGGAGGTCTTAGCTTAAAATTCTGTCCATGTTTCTGCAAGGCAGTGAGAGACAGCGTCTCTGACCGTCCCTGAGTCACATTCCGGCATTCCTCCGTCCCAACCCACACCAGGTCCTGCTAGTCCGCCCCTCCCATCCTCCCAGCATGAGTCAGGGTCCTCCTGACCTGGCCCTCTGGACAGTAGTGTCCTGCTGTCTCTCACGGCAGACACCAGCTCCCCTGGCTCAGACACAACCTTGGCCAGAGGTGGTTGGACCTGTCGTCCATGGCCCCAGTGCCCCAGGGTATCTAGGTGACAGCTCACCGCAGGGACACAGCCCCTCTCATGGGCAGAAGGAATCCGCAGGGAGGTTGAACCATTTTTTCTGCAACAGAATCCCAAAGACAGGAAGACAGTGTATCGTTTTCGTATTTTTCTGAAGCTGGAAACGGGGAGAGACAGTCAGACAGACTCCCGCATGCGCCCGACCGGGATCCACCCGGCACGCCCACCAGGGGCGACGCTCTGCCCACCAGGGGGCGATGCTCTGCCCCTCCGGGGCGTCGCTCTGCCTCGACCAGAGCCATTCTAGCGCCTGGGGCAGAAGCCAAGGAGCCATCCCCAGCGCCCGGGCCATCTTTGCTCCAATGGAGCCTTGGCTGCGGGAGGGGAAGAGAGAGACAGAGAGGAAGGAGGGGGTGGGGGGTGGAGAAGCAAATGGGTGCTTCTCCTGTGTGCCCTGGCCGGGAATTGAACCCGGGTCCCCTGCTCGCCAGGCCGACGCTCTACCGCTAAGCCAACCGGCCAGGGCGACAGTGTATCATTTTCAATGGGAAAACAAAACACATAAAGCAAGCCTGCCTTGGAAGTGTTACTTCTTGTAGCAAAACCTGGGCTGACGGCCCAGCCTCTGGGTGCGCTCCGGCAATATTGTTGCAATCTTCTTCTGTCCCCTCCCCCCCATGGAGCCTTGAAAGTGTCAGGTGACATTTTCCCCTTTCCTTGGCCCATGATGGTGAATACAGAGACCCCAGCACAGGGGACCCCACGGGATGACCTCAGGGGCTCTTCTCCTTGTGGAGCGAGGGGATGATGCTGGAGCTGCCGCTGCCTCAGAATGAAACATCGCTAAGACAAACAAACAGACAAACCAAAAAAAAGGTCATGCTTCCTTCAGAATCCCAGCTCTTCCTTCCTGAGAAATTTTCACTTCACCCCTATGATCTTCAGAAGAGACTTTAGCCCTGGCAGCCTCTGTAATAAAGACACATTGTCGCCTTCCGATTGCCAGACTCCGAGTCGCCTGCTCTGTCTGTCTCCCTACAGAGATGCATTTGGAAGACGGCTCTTTCTAATTCATTAAGAGGCTCCTTGGGCGATTGTTTCAAAGCGCCGCCGTCCCCCTTTGGCTCAGGATGAATACTGTCCGTCCGTCATCTTGTGCAGGCACTTTGGTGAACAAGAGGCCTTCACCTTTTGCAGAATGAAAATTAAATTAGCATGAAAAGACTCTTGGGTGGTAGCCAGACTGAGGGACGGTTCCCGGACACGCCGGGCTTCCCGGGTGTTATACTGGTGGAACTTTGGGACGCAGCCAAGAACTGACCGTTTCTGACAGACCCAAATGGCTGTTCTGTGCATTGGTTTCAAGGGGACCTGCAGTGCCTCTCGGGCACTGAGGGACTCTGGCTCAGCTCCTCGGTGTTTAGCGGTTCCCCCACCTGACTTGGGTCTGATGTATGTGCTGTTCTCCAAGCCACAGTTATGATGTGTATATGGACATATTCTCTCTAGAACACACAATATTCGTGTATATCAATGTCCACACCTACATTTATGTACATATCGTTATCTCTTCATCCACCCATTTATCAATCTGTTCATTTATCATTTGCCCTCCCTTTTATCTGTCCAACCATCCACCCACCCACCTATCCACTCGTCCACCATCCACCCATCCATCCATCTTCCATTGATCTATTTATCCATCCATCCATCCACCTATCAACCCATTTGCTCATCCACTCATCCACCCATCCATCTATCCATCCACCCACCCATCCCTCCATTATCATCCATCCATCCACCCACCCATCCATCCATCCATCCACCCACCCATCTATCCATTATCATCCATCCATCCACCCACCCATCCATCCATCCATCATCATCCACCATTCATCCATCATCCATCCACCCACCCATCCATCCATCCACCCATCCACCATCCATCCATCCATCCATCCATCCACCCATCCATCCATCCATCCATCCATCCATCCATTCATCCATTGTATGTGCCACAGTTATGATGTGTATATGGACATATTCTCTCTAGAACACACAATATTCGTGTATATCAATGTCCACACCTACATTTATGTACATATCGTTATCTCTTCATCCACCGATTTATCAATCTGTTCATTTATCATTTCCCCGCCCTTTTATCTGTCCAACCATCCATCCATCCATTCATCCATCCATCCATCCACTCATCCATCAATCCATCCACCATCCATCAATCCATCCACCCATGCATCCACCAACCTACCCACCCACCCATCCACTCATCCATCATCCACCCATCCATCTATCATCCATCCATTTATATATCCATTTATACATCCATCTACCCACCCACCTGCTAATCCACTCATCCACCCATCCATCCACCCACCCATCCATCCATCATCCACCCATTTATACATCCATCCATCCACCCACCCATCCATCATCCATCCATCCATCATCCATCCATCCATCCATCCACCCACCCATCCATCCATACATCCATCCATACATCCATCCATCCATCATCCATCCATCCATTCATCCATTGTATGTGCTGTTCTTCAAGCCACAGTTATGATGTGTATATGGACATATTCTCTCTAGAACACACAATATTTGTGTATATCAATGTCCACACCTACATTTATGTACATATCGTTATCTCTTCATCCACCCATTTATCAATCTGTTCATTTATCATTTCCCCGCCCTTTTATCTGTCCAACCATCCATCCATCCATTCATCCATCCATCCATCCACTCATCCATCAATCCATCCACCATCCATCAATCCATCCACCCATCCACCCACCAACTTACCCACCCATCCATCCACTCATCCATCATCCACCCATCTATCAATCATCCATCCATTTATATATCCATTTATACATCCATCTATCCACCCACCCACCCGCTCATCCACTCATCCACCCATCCACTCATCCACCCATCCATCCATCCACCCATCCATCCATCATCCATCCATCCATCATTCATCATCCATCCATTTATACATCCATCCATCCACCCACCCACCTACCCACCCACCCATCCACTCGTCCACCATCCACCCATTCATCCATCATCCATCGATCTATTTATCCATCCACCCATCCATCCACCCACCCATCCACTCATCCACTCATCCACCCATCCATGCATCCACCCACCCACCTACCCACCCACCCATTTGCTCACCACTCATACACCTATCTACTCATCCACCCATTCATCTATCCATCCATCATCCACCATCCATCCATTCATCCATCCATCCACCCACCCATCCATTCATTCACTCATCCACCATCCACCCATCCATCCATCTTCTATCGATCTATTTATCCATGCATCCATCCATCCATCCACCTACCTACCCACCCATCTACTCATCCACAATCCACCCATCCATCCATCCATTTATCCATCCATCATCCACCATCCATCCGTCATCATCCATCCACCCACCCATTCATCCACCCACCCATCCATCCATCATCATACATCCATCCACCCACCCATCCATCCATCCGCCCATCCACCATCCATCCATCCATCCATCTACTCATCCATCCATCATCATCCATCCACCCACCATCCATCCATCCATCCACCCATCCATCCACCCACCATCCATCCATCCATCCACCCATCTATCCATCCATCCATCCATCCATCCATCTACTCATCCAGTGGAAAGAAGGAGGAAAGGAAGAAGAGAGGGAAGGAAGGAAGGAAGGAAGGAAGGAAGGAAGGAAGGAAGGAAGGAAGGAAGGGAAAGGAAGATAACTGGATGGATGGGTGGAGGGATGGATGGATGAACAAACAGGTAAATTATTTGCCGGCCACCTGTGTACTAGTTTCTCACTCACCAGTGTTCCCACGCTGGGAAACAGCTATGGCGTAAGCATACTGAATTCATTAGCCTACTTCTTCTGATAAGAGCACCGGGTGTGGTCAGAGGTCCCTCCAGTGCTGGGCCCAGATTACAGCCAAGAAGAGTTCTTTGCTGCCAAATTGAATCTAAACTGTGCGTTACCTCCCACCTCGTACTTGCCTCTGACCACCGGCCTTTTCCGCAGACCAGTCACGGCGACCACAGATAAAAAGCATGTTGTCACCTGGACTTTATACATCAGAAGCATCGTGGTTTCTGCCCATCCGTGGTCCAACCCATGCGAAAAACAATAATTTAATTAATGTAGCAAAAAGCTTGATGTAAACCTCTGTGTGGGTGTGTTTGTCCTGTTCAACGTAACATAGGTTGAGTCTCCTACAGAAATCAAGAGACGTAGGATATCTGCTTGATATATGAACTTCTGGTTTTTTAAAATATATTACTTCAATTAAAAAAAATTTTACTGATTTTTTTTTTTTTTTTTTGAGACAGAGAGTCCGAGAGGGATAGACAGGGACAAACAGACAGGAACGGAGAGAGATGAGAAGCATCAATCATCAGTTTTTCGTTGCGCATTGCAACACCTTAGTTGTTCATTGATTGCTTTCTTATTATGTGCCTTGATCATGGGGCTACAGCAGACCGAGTGACCCCTTGCTCGAGCCAGCGACCTTGGGTCCAAGCTGGTGAACTTTGGCTAAAACCAGATGAGCCTGCGCTCAAGCTGGAGACCTCAGGGTCTTTAACCTGGGTCCTCCGTGTCCCAGTTTGACGCTCTATCCACTGTGCCACCACCTGGTCAGGCTACTGATTGGTTTTAGGGAGAGAGAGAGAGAGAGAGAGAGAGAGAGAGGAAAAGAGGGAGAAAAGAGGGAGAGAAAGGGAGACAGAGAGAGAGAGAGAGAGAGAGACAGAAACATTGATTTGCTCCTGTATGTGCCCTGCCCGGGGATCAAACCAGCAACTCCTGAGCTCGGGCTGGTGCTCTAACCAACCGAGCTATCCGGCCCGGGCAGACTTCAGTATTTTTTAAATTTACTTTTAATTGATTGGGATGATGTGGTTCATCCAACCATAGAGGTTTGTGGTTTGTTTGGTTTTTTTTTTTAATGTGCGACTGAATATAACAACATCTATATCTACACACTGCACGGCGCCCCCTCTGCCCCGAGAAAAGTCTGTCTTCGTGCCCAGTTCTCCCCCTCGACCCCCCTCTCCTGACCTCCACCCCCTTTTTTCCCTCCGGCTGTGGGTACCCTGTCGTTTCGCCTCCTTTGATTTCGTCCTCTCTCTTCCCCCCTCTCCCCTCGGACAGCCGTCGGGCGGCTCCCGCTGACCCTGTCCATTTCTGTTCTGTTCCTCACTTCACCGTGTTCGCGAGATTCCACACATCAGTGAGATCACGGGACATCCACCCTTCTCCGCCTGGCTTACTCTGCTCTGCTGAGGGTGGCCAGCGCCCGGGCTTAGCCTGGTTCAGAATCAACAGCCCGCTTCCCACAGCCCGGCACTTAAAACCTGGAGTCCCGCCCTGGCCGGTTGGCTCAGCGGTAGAGCGTCGGCCTGGCGTGCGGGGGACCCGGGTTCGATTCCCGGCCAGGGCACATAGGAGAAGTGCCCATTTGCTTCTCCACCCTCCCCCTCCTTCCTCTCTGTCTCTCTCTTCCCCTCCCGCAGCCAAGGCTCCACTGGAGCAAAGATGGCCCG